>NC_064808.1:61790485-61950848 GCF_023721935.1 Panthera uncia
CCCTTAAGAGCATTATACTGTCTGGAATGCCTGGTTTCTTTAAGTGATCTTAAAATATATTTATAATTCAAATGTGCAACTTCTTGCAAAATTGCAGGGCATCAACCCAGAACAAACAACTCATCAGGACCCATAAACATAGTGGGATCCCAATAATGAAAACTGAGCTTTGCCACAGCCAACATTTAACATTGGAATGGAAAGCTCATTCTAAAAGCTTTCTGAACACATGGGTAATTATTGAAGAATGATGACAGCAATGCATTAGGAAGCAAGGTTGATTTTCTCTACTTTAAAGAATGTACTAGGGCACCTAGGTGGCTCAGTCAGTTAACCGTCCGACTCTTGATTTTGACGCAGGTCATGATTTCATGATTCTTGAGTTCAAACCCCACATCAAGCCCTTTGCCAAAAGCATGGAATCTGCTTGGGATTCTCTGTCTCCCTCTCTTCTCTGCCCCACCCCTGCTCACTCTCTCTCTCTCTGTCAAAATAAAAAAAATAAACATTAAAAAAATAAAAATAAAGAATGGACTATTTCCTATTGGTGGTAGTTTGTTGCTTAATGACACTATACAAACATAATGATCAAAATCCCTAAAATCCTAGATCAGGTAATGCTTAAGAGACACATTGACCCAGGACAAAACTGAAGTAGAAGGAATCTGTATCAGCAAGATCATAAGAATGTCATTCTACATGGAACTAGATTGTCTGGAGGACAGAGAGATGTAGAACTTCGTTCCACCATGGTCCTGTGTGTTTGAGTCCATTCCTTGTGAAAGGATTAAGTCTCTCCACCATTAACATATCACCCTCACACTCAATGCTCTCCATTCTCTCTTGATATCCCAAACACTGCAGATACTCTATGTGTGTCAAAATCCTTTCATCCTAGGACCATCTTGATTTTCAAGACCTCCACAAAAATGTCTTTGCTGACTCCAACACTTACTAGTGCCTGGCTCCTGCCCATGACCCCTTAATTTCAAGAGCACTTGTGTTACATCATTTACCAACTTGCCATGAAACACCTTGCATTTGATGTTATATCATGGTTGTTCAACTCCTCAAATATATTTCAATTAAAAAAATCAGATTATAGGGGCACCTGTGTGGCTCAGTCGGCTGAGCATCCAACTTTTGATTTCGGCTCAAGTTATTATCTCACATTTTGTGGGATCAAGCCCTGCGTGGGACTCTGTGCTGACAGCACAGAGCCTGCTTGGGATTCTCTCTCTCCTTCTCTCTGCCCCTCCCTCACTCACATTCTCTCACTCTCTCACAATCAGTAAATTTAAAAAATCAGATTATAGAGGTGCCTGGGTGACTCAGTCAGTTGAGTGTCTGACTTTGGCCCAGGTCATGAATTCACAGTTTGTGAGTTTCAGCCCCACGTCAAGCTCTGTGCTGACAGCTCAGAGGCTGGAGCGTGCTTCAGATTCTGTGTGTGTGTCTCTCTCTGTCTCTCCCCCATTCACACCCTCTCAAAAATAAACATTAAAAAATGTATTTTTTAAAATCAGATTACATATTACCATCTCCTCTCCCTACACCATAGATTCTGAATTTGAGAAGACACAGGTATGAATCCCACTAGGTGTATGGCCTAGGATAAATAATTTACTTATACTCCACTTTAGTTTGCTGATCTTTAAAATGGAGATAGTAAAGCTTATCTTGTGGGGTTCTCATGAGTATTGTGTGCATAACAGATGTGAATGTACTTAGGATAGTTCTGTTACTCAGTGAATATGTCTTATTTGTTCTTCTTTTTAAATTTTTATTTATTTACTTTGAGAGAGAGACAGAGAGAGAGAGAGAGAGAGAGAGAATGAGCAGAGAAGGGAGAGAGAGAATCCCAAGCAGGTGAAGACCGACATGGGGCTTGATCTAATGAACTGCAAGATCATGACCTGAGCCTAAATCAAGAGTCCAACACTTAACTTACCAAGCCACCCAGGTGCCCCTCTTTGTTCTTCACTACCATGACCTAGTGTCACGTTGAGGCTACTGTAAAAACTCAATAAGGAGCTGACTTAACAGTTAATTTTCCTAATCTTTGCCCTGGAATGGCCATTTTTTTTCAGCTTCAGGGTTGATGAAGATGCACTTCTGAACTGGAATTAAAATGGTTAAAGAAATTTATTTGAAACCACTCAATTATTTCAGTGTCAAAATACTTCAAAATACAGAAGATCAGTACAGTCTATGTGTTCACCCTTGCAGCAGAGGAAGGATTAAGATATGGAAGAACTTGAACTCCAGATAGTTTCCGAGACTGCTTTACTATATTTTCCCAACTTGCTCCAGCATGTGAGAAACAAATATGCTCCTTTTTTGCTTTTCATAATTTTCCCCAGTGATGAAGGAATTGATGAGAACAGCTTAGGAGGTGGGGACAACACTGTATAACAACAATAATAACAACAACATCAACAAAAACAGCAGCAACAAAAAACAAGAGGCAATCAGCACTGTTTCCATTCTTTGATTGCTATTATCAAACATTGAAAGGCTCCTCAAAGGATTACATAAAATGGTAATTTACCTACACATGTCTCCATCTCTTTTGGACCTTACGCTCCTTGGAGGTAGGCTGACAAATGGACTGCACCTTATTGGCTGTCATACCCCAAACAGTCGAGCACACTTTTTGGCATAGTAGATGTTCAGTACGTGTTCACTGGATGGTGCTCTTACATCTGCTAAAGGAGAAGGGAGCTAATCTTGCTCATGCCAAATTTTCTACTTCATCTTCTTTCACTCTCTGGACCTAAGTTCAAATGAAGGATCTGCACTAACTGAATGGCCTCAAGTAATTTACTTAACCAAAACAAA
Organism: Panthera uncia; assembly: GCF_023721935.1. Lineage (NCBI taxonomy): Eukaryota > Metazoa > Chordata > Mammalia > Carnivora > Felidae > Panthera > Panthera uncia. Next base: position 61,793,327 of record NC_064808.1, read on the forward strand.
CACTGTGTTCTTCATTATTAGAATTATGCATATCAACAATTCCTCCTTTTGCAGAGTTAGGCAGTCACTTCCCTAATACTCATATTTTAAATTACCAATTATATTAGGTTTATCATCTGATACTTATGTTTAACCATTTATTAGGCATTTAGTTGGCTACCCCACAGATACTGCAAACCCAGTAAATACAGAATTGGCCTTATTATTTCACAACTCACAGCTTATTCCAATGAAAGTTACCACTACCAACCCAGTAATCCAAACTAGAAACCTGGGAGTTTGGTTTCTCAAAACCATGTGGGGCTGAAACTCATCTGAAAGATGCTAACTCTTCTAGCTTCTTCTTTTTTTTTTTTAAAGACTGTGTTTGGGGGCACCTGGGTGGCTCAGTCGGTTAAGTGTCCGACTTTGACTCAGGTCATGATCTCAGTCTGTGAGTTCGAGCCCCGCGTTGGGCTCTGTGCTGACCGCTCAGAGCCTGGAGCCTGTTTCAAATTCTGTGTCTCCCTCTCTCTCTGACCCTCCCCCATTCATGCTCTGTCTCTCTCTGTCTCAAAAATAAATAAACGTTAAAAAAATTTAAAAAAAATAAAGACTGTGTTTGGATGAATACTTATTTATTTATTTATTTAATATAATTTATTGTCAAATTAGCTAACATACAATGTATATACAGTGTGATCTTGGTTTCGGGGGTAGATTTCCAGGATACATTGCTTATATGTAACACCCAGTGCTCAACCCAACAAGTGCCCTCCTCAAGTGCCCATCAGCCATTTTCCCCTCTCCCCTGCCCCCACCATCAACCCTCAGTTTGTTCTCTGTATTTAAGAGATTCTTTTGGCTTGCTTTCCTCTCTGGTTGAAACTATTTTTTCCCTTTGCCTTCTCCCATGGTCTTCTGTTAAGTTTCTCAAGTTCCACATATGAGTGAAAACACGATATCTGTCTTTCTCTGACTGACTTATTTCACTTAGCATAATACCCTTCAGTTTCGTCCATGTTGGTGCAAACAGCATGATTTCATTCTTTTTCATTGCCAAGTAGCATTCCACTGTATATATAAATCACATGTTCTTTATCCATTCATCAGTTGATGGACATTGGGCTCTTTCCATAATTTGGCTATTGTGAAAGCACTGCTATAAACACTAGGGTACAAGCACCCTTATGAATGAGCATTCTCATATCCGTTGTATAAATTCCTAGTATTGCTATTGCTGGGTTGTAGGGTAGTTCTATTTTTAATTTTTTGAGGAACCTTCATACTGTTTTCCAGACAGGCTGCACCAGTTTGTTTCCCACCAACAGTGCAAGAGGGTTCCCATTTCTCCACATCCTTGTCAACATCTGCTGTTTATTTTAGCCACTCTGAGTTGTTAATTTTAGCCACTCTGACCAGTATGAAGTGTTATCTCAGTATGGTTTTCATTTGTATTTCCCTGATGAGGAGTGATGTTGAGCATCTTATCATGTGTCTGATGGCCATCTGGATGTCTTCTTTGGAAACGGTCTATTCATGCCTTCTGCCCATTTCTTCACTGGATTATTTGTTTTTTGAGTGTTGAGTTTGATAAGTTGTTTATCGATTGTGGATACTGACCCTTTATCTGATATGTCATTTGCAAATATCTTCTCCCATTCTATCAGTTGCCTTTTATTTGTGTTGATTGTTTCCTTTAGGTGCAGAAGCTTTTTATCTTGCTGAGGCCCCAATAGTTCATGTTTTTCTTTTATTTCCCTTGCCTTTGGAGAAGTGTTGAGCAAGAAATTGTTGCGGCTGAGGTCAAAGAGGTTGTTGGCTGTTTTCTCCTCTAGGGTTTTGATGGTTTCCTGTCTCACATTTAGGTCTTTCATCCGTTTAGAGTTTATTTTTGTGTATGGTATAAGAAAGTGGTCCACTTTAATTATTCTGCACGTTTCTGTCCAGTTCTCCCAGCACGATTTGATAAAGAGACTGTCTTTTTTTCCATTGGATACTCTTTCCTGCTTTGTCACAGATTAGTTTGCCATACATTTGTGAGTCCAATTCTGGGTCCTCTATTCTATTTCATTGGTTTATGTGTCTGTTTTTGTGCCAATACCATACTGTCTTGATGATTACAGCTTTGTAGTACAGGCTAAAGTCCGGGATTGTGATGCCTCCCACTTTGGTTTTCTTTTTCAACGTTACTTTGGCTATCCCAGGTCTTCTGTGGTTCCACACAAATTTTAGGATTGTTTGTTCTAGCTTTGAGAAGAATGCCGGTGCAATTTTGATTGGGATTGCATTGCATGTGTAGATTGCTTTGGGTAGTATTGACATTTTAACAATATTTGTTCTTACAATCCATGAGCATGGAATATCTTTCCATCTCTTTGTGTCTTCTTCAATTTCATTCATAAATTTTCTAAATTTATGGAATTTATGAAATAACTTTCACAAGTTTTCAGCATACAGATCTTTTACATCTTTGGTTGGGTTTATTCCTAGATATTTTATCGTTCTTGGTGCAATTGTTAATGGGATCAATTTCTTGATTTCTCTTTCTGTTGCTTCGTTATTAGTATATAGAAATACAACCAGTTTCTATACATTGATTTCATATCCTGCAATCTCGCTGAATTCACGTTATCAGTTCTAGTGGCTTTTTGGTGGAGTCTTTCCGGTTTTCCATGTAGAGTATCAGGTCATCTGTGGAAAGTGAAAGTTTGACTTCTTCTTTGCCAATTTGATGCATTTTATTTTATTTTGTTGTCTGGTTGCTGAGACTAGAACTTCTGACACTATGTTAAACAACAGCGGTGAGACTGGACATCCCTGTCATGTTCCTGATCTCAGGGGGAAAGCTCTCAGTTTTTCCCCACTGAGGATGATACTAGCTGTGGGATTTTCATATATGACTTGTACCCGACTTTCTTGAGGTTTTTTATTGAGAAAGGATGCTGTATTTTGTCAAATGCTTTTCCTGCATCTATTGACAAAATTATATGTCTCTTATTCTTTCTTCTATTAATGTGATGTATCACATTGATTGATTTGCGAATATTGAACCAGCCTTGTAGCCCAGGAATGAATCCCATTGGTCATGGTGAATAATTCTTTTAATATACTGTTGAATTTGATTTGCTAGTATCCTGTTGAAAATTTTTACATCCATATTCATCAGGTATATAGGCCCATAATTCTCTTTTTTAGTAGAGCTTCTGTCTGGTTTGGGAATCAAAGTAATGCTGGCTTCACAGAATGAGTCCTGAAGCTTTCCTTCCATTTCTATTTTTTGGAACAGCTTGAGAAGGATAGATATTATATCTGCTTTAAATGTCTTGTAGAATTCCCCTGGGAAACCATCTGGCCCAGGACTCTTATTTGTAGGGACATTTTTGATAACTGATTCAATTTCTTCAGTAGTTATGGGTCTGTTCAAATTTTCTATTTCTTCCTGTTTGAGTTTTGGGTGTCTAAGAATTTGTCCTACTAAGAATTACTGGGTCAACCAGGAAATTAAAGAAGAAATTAAAAAATATATGGAAACAAATGAAAATGTAAACACAACAGTCCATACACTTTGGGATGCAGCAAAGGCAGTGCTAAGGGGAAAATACATCGCAATCCAGGCCTATCTCAAGAAACAAGAAAAATCCCAAATACAAAACCTAACTGCATACCTAAAGGAACTAAAAACAGAACTGTAAAGAAACCCCAAAGTCAGCAGAAGAGAAGTAATAAATATTGGAGCAGAAATAATATAGAATAAAAAAAGAAACAGTAGAACAGATCAATAAATCTAAGAGCTAGTTTTTTGAAAACATAAACAATATTGATAAACCCCTAGCCAGACTTCTCAAAAACTAAAGATAATCCAAATAGATAAAATCATGAAAGAAAGAGGAGAGATCACAACCAACACCACAGAAATACAAAAAAAGTTATTAACTCTTCCTGCTTCTAACTATTTAAGAGCTAACATAATATATATTTCTGTCTCTATTACCATTGTTCCTAACTATGCTGTAACTATCATTCCTGCCTGAATTGCTCATGGTCTACAAGCAGTCTTCTCCAACATTTCAGCTAAAACAATCTCTCTAAAATGCCACCCAGCTCTAAACACTCTTCTCTTGAAAATGTTTATGGTTATTTGAATAATAACAGTAATAATAATATGCATTTATTGAAAACTGTATGACAGGAACTTTGAAAAGGGGAGAAGGAATACAAAACAATGAGAACAGCAAGTACTAAGACACTAAAGAACTAGTAAGTATGCTGACCCAGAAAGTAGAAAATACTTGGTCAAGACTATGGCACTGGGGTGCTTGAGAGAATGGCAAAAGCTGAGTGTAGAGAAGCGAACAGAGGATAGATCATGGAGACTTTTACATGCTAAGAAGTGTGTGTGTGTGTGTGTGTGTGTGTGTGTGTTTCTATGTATATATTTGTTATTTTATTTATTTTTACAAGTACTAGATCCAATAGAATTAAGTGTTATGTCTGCCATCAAAGAATTCTGCATTTTTATACCATCTGTCACACTGTTGTGTTTAAAGAGAAGGCCATTTCCTTCAAAAAAAAGAGAAGAAAACCTCAGGTAGAAGCGGAGAGGATTATTGATTACCTTCCCCTTCAATCATACTGATTTTACATCAACCACTCTTAATACCAACCACTATTTCTCCACTAAATAATTCAGTCACCTTTTCATCCAAAGTGGTCCATAAAATACTGGCCATATTGTTGAGAGTAACAGGTATGTACTAATAAATTTAATAGTCAATAAGATGATCTTGAGTATTCATTTAGAGAACTAAAAATCAGTGAACTAAGGCCCAGAACAAAGAAATCTCTTGCTAAAATTAATATCACTAAAAACAGTAAAATATTTTCTGCTTGATAAGAAAATAGGAATCAATATTCTCCTTAGTATCCCTGCATATCCTACAAATTTACTGACTTACATCTTAGATATAAAAATCCATCTCTTTCTTTCTTTGTTTCTTCCATCCTGCTTTCCTATCTTCCTGTATTCCTTTTTTTTTTCCTTTATTTCATTTCCATCGTTACAACACAGACCCATCTACTACTATGTTCTCTACTCTGAAGCAAGAACATTCTTTTAGTTGCTTACAACCCTTCTAGCAGCTCTCTGCTGACCTTAAAATAACAACCCAGAATCTCAGCAGTGACTTTCAGGCCCTCTCACTTCTGGCCTTTGCACTTCTATAGCCTTATTGCACCTGCCTGACCTGTTTTGGCCAAACCCGCCACCCTACCCCATGCAAACACTGTGGCTGCTTGCTCCTGCTCTTAGGGCTTCTGCAAAGACTGCTCTCTTTATAAATAAGCTGTAACCCTAGCCTCCTATTCATTTATTCCTATATATCTCTCAATCTTAATAGCAATTTATAAGAATTTAATGAAGATAATTGTTATTTCTAATGCATTAACTCCCTAATATTTTACTTCTTGTAGTATAAAATATGTCTAAATGTTGTTTACTGGAGTATAAAATATACACAATAAAACGTACAAAAGGCAATATAGAGCTTGAAAAAATTTTACAAAGTGACACTATCATGCTTTATTTGATTTCCAATATAATTAACTGATTTTGATTAAGCATCTGCTCTGTGATTTGAAACATGCTTAGTCCATGAAGGATACAAAAATACAATAAAAGAATTGTTCCTTGTCTTCATGGAAAAATATTTTGATGAGATCTATATAATAGGATAATTAGGAGCAGGAAAAGCTAGAAATGACTCATTCATGCATTCATTCATTTAGTATTTATTGAATCATCGCTGGATATAAAACATGGCTCATAGAAGACAGATGCAGCCCCTGCCCTCATGGAGCTTAACTGAGTGAAGAACAAATAGAACACATGCCAGTGAGAGTTCTACATATTATAGACATTCACAGCAATGAAAAGGAATTCCATTTTGAGCAGCCTGGGGTTGGGAGTGGCAGTGAGAGGTAAAGTTTTCTGAAGATAGTAAGAGTGAAGCTAAGACCTGAAAGTTAAAAGAGAGCTGGTCAATAAAGAGAGAGGAAAGGTGAAGCATCTTTCAGGCAGAGGTTAAAACACTGAAAAAGGTCCAGAGGAAAGGAACAGCTTGTTGCATCTGGAGAACTGAACACATTTCAGTATGGGGAAACTGGCAATGCCTGCTCTTATTTCTACCACATTTATTTCTATAGTCCGATATAGGCTTGTCTTTCAGGATTTTTTTTTTCCAAATTAAGTTATAAAATCTATATGAAAACTGCAAGTCAGATATTCTGAATACCAAAACGCAAAACTCAGGCTCAAGGACCATAAAGCCTGCTTGGACTTATCTCCAGGGATCATGTGCAATTATCTAAAGTGAGAGGTGTAATGGGAAGATATTGACAAAGCAGGACTTATTGAACCCAGGAGGAACAAGGCAGGCCATGATAATGGCTTCAATAAAGCTTGTGCCTGGGGCAGGATTTAATATGTGTAAACAATAGTCTTAATATAGAGATGTTTCTTTTCACTGTAGGCCAAAAAGAAAACTTGTAAGAAAATGGAAAATTGTCATCTACCAATACATCGTGTGTTACACATTTTCTTTAGGGTCTGATTTTGCTCTATTTTCCCAAGAGTAATGGCCATAAAGGACAGGGAGTTAATGCCATATATATAAGGATGGACTAGGTATTATGATCAGTGGGTTTAACAACTCATACTTGTTGCTCATTTTCATTGGAAATCATTACTGATCCTGTGCTGCTGGTTTGACACAAGCACTGGGCACAGTGGTGAATGAGAGATTAGAGAAATTTCTCTAATGGAGCTTATATTTCAGAGACAGAGACAATGGGTGAATGAACAAATAAATAAGATGACTTCAACTAGTAATATGTGAAGGAACACAAGGAAGAAAAGGGATTACTCCAGAGAGAAGTCTGTGGAAAGGAGATACTTAACCAGACATCCGACAAAGAAGAAAGAAATAGACCAGGAGAAAGAACCTAATGGTAGATGGAGTATCAAGAGCAAAAACCCTGAGACAGAAATGAACTTGGGCTCACTGCAATGACACAAAAGGAGGCAGTGACAAGGAAGTGTCTCTGCTTCCTAGAGCATGTAGGGCATCTAGAGACGCTCTCTAGAACATTCCTAGAGTATCTTGCTCTCTAGAGCAAGAAAGAGAAGGATGGTAGAAGTTGCATTCACAGAAGCAAGCAGATACAATGTAGCTGTTATATGTCAAGTTAACAAATTTGGGTTGTATTCTAAGAAAAACAATGATTTGATTTACACGTTTAAGTTTTGTTTTCTGGCTATGTCATAAACTTTTGTAGAGAAATGCAAGCATGTAAGTGTGTAAGTGATTGCAGTAATTTAGGCAAGATGTGATACTAACCTAGGCTACATACCCGTCTTGAAATAGGCTGATAGCAGTGAAGACAGACAGGGGTCAATCTCAGGATACACTTAAGAAACAGACCTGACCAGGCATTGTGATGGAAAGCATATGTGCATGAAGCAATGTAAGGAATCCAGGAGAACCCTTCTTTTACTAGTTTCAGCAAATTGTAGATAGTAATGTCAGTTACCTGAAAACAAAGACCTCTTTTTTTTTTTAATTATTTTTTTAACATTTATTTATTTTTGAGACAGAGAGAGAGAGAGCATGAACAGGGGAGGGTCAGAGAAAGAGGAAGACACAGAATCTGAAACAGGCTCCAGGCTCTGAGCTGTCAGCACAGAGCCCGATGCGGGGCTCAAACCCACGGACCGCGAGATCATGACCTGAACCGAAGTCGGACGCTTAACCAAATGAGCCACCCAGGCGCCCCAAAGACCTCTTTTATTGATGAATGTTAAGACAATGACTAAATAATGTTAACCCTCTACCACATTATCTTCTACAATTAATTATAGGAGGGAAATTGCTTACCATTTTAAAGGTAAGAATGGGGAACAGTGTGGGGTAGTACAAGAATAGAAAGGAAATGAGTTCTATCTCATCTCAGGGGCTGATTCCATCCTCCTGGAACCGAGAACATGCCTAATCTAGAACAATCGTGGGAACGATTCTGGAGCCCTATCTGGTATATCTGGGAATAATGTTGAGATTTAGAAAAACCAAGAGTGGAAATAAAGAGGGAAAGGTTGGCATGCCTGTCATATATCTCTGAAAGTCAAATGAAACAATACTATTGCATTTAAGAGTCAGGTAGAACATGAGCTGCAAACACTAGGGTAACTTACTCAATGTCCATGACCCTTTCTCTTCATCTATCAAATGGGGATACAAATTCAAATCTTACATACATGTAGGAAATCCTGAATGTAATAAAATATGTCAAGTAACTAACATTTAAGAGAAAATGAAAACTCATAGCTTTTTTCCTTAAGAAATAACTTGCATATATTATATGTATATGTATATGTATATCTATATCTATATCTATATCTATATCTATATCATCTATATCTATATCATCTATATCTATATCTAGATCTGTCTGCTTAATCCTCTGGAGATCAGAGGATTTGATTCACCAAAAACACATGAAAACAAGTACCTCCATCTTATTTTGTCTGTCACTCCGAGATCTCTGAGATGACTTATCATTCCAGACATTTTCCCCAAAAGAATTTTAACTTCATTGTTTGGCACACTCTGCCACCTTCTAAATGATCTTAAGTCTTTAGATAAATTAAGTTAATTTGATTATAGTGATGATAATGATGATGATGACAAAAATAACAATAAGCTTTAAAATAAATAGAGATTGGCAGGCAACTAGAAGAAGAGACATAGAGCTTTCAGGAAGACACTGAAAATAGCCAGTGGATTATACATGGAAGTTGCTCCATTAATTTAACACAGTTTCTCCTCCTTCCTACCTTCCTTCCTTCCTTCCCTCTCTCCCTCCCTCCCTCCCTTCTTCCTTTCTTCCTCTCTCCCTTTCTTTCTTTCCTTTCTTTCTTTCTTTCTTTCTTTCCAGGTTGGAAGTGAGTGGGTTAATGGATAATACTACTACAATAAAAGGACTCATTACAGAGTCAGCTAATGTTTTTATATTGAGCTTAACTCAGGTGTGGACCCATTAATGTCAGAACACGCCTAATCTGCTCAGATCCCTTCACAAAATTCCTGACTCACTCAGAGTAAATGTCAAAGTCCTTAAGATGGCCTATAATACTTTCTTCTCTTCACAAAACTAAGGGGTAGAAATGAGAAAGGTTAAATGATTTGCAAATGGCCATAAAGTTAGTCACTAGACTAGGGGTTGAAAGTAGAACTGAATTTCAAAGCTGTCATTCCTTCCACTATATACTCACTGCCACAATGACCATACCATACACTCATATTCCCATGCAAACTTAATTATCAGGTTAGCACTTGCATGGCAGCGCAAGCAAAATTTACATAGAGTTCTTTTATATGTTCAGTTCTTGGTATACAGTAGTTGCTTAATAAATACATGTGTGTTTCCCTTAGCTATTGGGTGCATAAGATTCCAACCAGATACTGTATAATTTTCAGCTACACAGAGTCTCTGTCCAGTTTGAACAGACTGTGACTAGCCTAATTGGTACAAATTGAAGGCTGTCTAAGCCACCTTTTACACTAATGTGCTGATTAAAAAATCTTCACCCTAGCCATACAGGTTCAAACACACATGACAAATTGTCACTCATTTAAGGAAAAAAAAATGAAGGGGCAATGGATTGGCACTTTTGATGTAAGCACACAAAAAAAAGAGAAATTGTCTAAGTTCAGGCTGTAATTATTCTCAAAACGTATATGAAATAGAGAATAGAGGATGAGAAAATGATTAGTTTCACACACAGAGCAGTGAAGTATTTTGAAGCGATCTGTATTCTTTGTTTCTTTGAGCTACATTCAAATAAGAAAAGCCACAGTTCCACATGCTTGAAAGAAATTAAATCAAATAAATTCCATGCACTGAATATTCTCTGCCACTCTTTAGTACCACTGATATGGGACATATAAATAACTCTAGATTGTGTGTCAGGGCACTTGGTTTCTAGTTTTGGTTTGTCAATTAACAATTATTTTGAATGAAGCAAATCCCTTCACCTCTTGACATTACCCTTTACAGAATCATTTAATACAAAAATAAAATGGGAAGAAATTTCAACTATTACCATGTTTATTTTAGGTACAATACAAAGGTTTGCATTCTATTCTACATGGGGAAAAGCGTATGGTTTCATGGTTATGAGTGTAAGCTTTGGAATCAGATTGTATGGGTTTGAATATGTCCTAAGTTATTTACTGCTTCTGAAAGCTTGGTTATATAAGTTTATGCCTTTAGGGCTTCAGTTTCTCATTTGTAAATGATTATAACAATAGTACGTACCTTAAAGTGTTTTTTGTAGAAGAGATAATCAATGTAGATGGCTAGCAGAGCATCTAAAAGAAAGCATTCAACATTTTCTTCTCCTTATATTATTATTAATATCCGTATGATTACTGTTGAAATTAGAATAGGCTATAGTTCTTAACTGGGCTCTACTATTGGCTAGCTGCCTAACTTTGAACCCAGTGATAATATTGAACTATCTTTCTCTCTTATTCTTTCACTATAAGGAATAATGCCAACTGTGCTTGGTTGTTAGGTACATCAGCCATTCTACAGATTAAATTCCTAACATATATGATATGTTCAATAACTACAAGTTGATGTGATCACATTCACTCCAGCTTCCTATAATTTCAATTTCCTCATCTAATTACCCCAGGGTATAAGGCTTATTTCAGTTGAAGATATATTCCAGGGCCTCTAGATGGCATGATTCATCATTAAGCTTTGACACTGCTGACCAAACCTTTGTAGAACAGAAGCTGTACGATTAAAAGGACACAGATGTGTCCTCCTCCCTTCCACTGGTCTCAATGAGATTGCCAACTACCAATGGAGGAAACTACAGAGAAACCAGTTTCGGAGCCTAGCCAAGAAGAGGAAGTCATGTGGCACACACTTGTCAAGGAAGTGACTGTGGAAATGCCTGAAGGTCAGAAGAGTAATATGCCTGTCCATCTACTTCAGGGCAACCCTCTCCCACAAAACCTCTTAGTTTCAGAAAAGTTCATTTTTTTTCCAAATGAAGTTTGCTACATTTCAACTCCTTTACATTAATCCACCAGAGCTGAAGAAGTGGATACTGAGACCAAGCAGAAAGTCAAAAACCCATCCAAAACTTCTTCATAAAGCTCTCTCTGATTCCAAATCCTTTACTCTTAGCCACTGTGCTCTGCTTTCTTCTGCATGATCTAACATCTGGGACTCCTCATTCCCTTCATAAGGGTATGCATCTCCTCAAAACTGTCTGGAGAACAGAGGTCCACTCTGAACAGAGGTCCACCCTCAGAACTGCAGCACATTTCCCACATACAGTTATTTCACTCCTCTTCCAAAGGAGAGGAAAGGCTTAAAGCAGATTTTTAAACTACTTACAACTGTATTTCTCAGATCAGCCTCCACTTAAAGAAGCACACTGTTCACATAAGGTTATTCTATAGTCACTGAACATTATATTTTCCAAAATCTATCTCCTCATCTATTAACTCATTTATCTTTCTAAAAAGAATAATACAGAGAATAGTAGAAAAACTAAGTCCAGAAATCCTAATTTCTTTGCTTCCAGCTTAATTAATTATATTTATGATACTTTCTAGGGAATGTACAGCATATAAACATATTTTCATATACACATATGATAACATAAGGAAACATACTATTAACAATTCAGACCTGCATGCATGTGTATATACAGATATCATGATTTCCTTCTCTTCCTCTAATATCATCTAGACTTATTGTCTTGCTTCTCTTCAAACTTTATCCTTGTTATTTCTATCCTAAAACTTTTTGGTCAAGTAATTATGGATTTTTATATTTCCCCAAATAAGCCATGATATTCTTCACTTTAGTGTCTTTGTACAGACTGCTTCCTCTTTCTAAGATAGATAAGGCTACAGTTGTGTGTTAAGCAAACATGTATTCATTCTCCAAGAACCAGAAATAATGTCTCCTTTTTTTTTTTGTTTCTTACCTTTCTCCTTAGCCAGGGAAATTTAATAATCACCCTCATTTTTGTTGTCACTGTACCTTATACTTTTAAAAATATTTACCACCATGTCTTATAGACACTTAATTGCCAATCTCTAATTGAGTTGTGGAGGTTTTCATAATGTCTTTCCCATAGTGGGTGTTTAATAATTGTTGGTTGAGAGACTATATGATCATGTACTAGAAGGTTAGATATAGAAGATAACTTTTTCTAACAGGAAAAGGAAAACAATGAGAAACGAACAACCATATAAACCAGTCCCATCATATTTTATATAATTATTTCATAAACAGCTAATAGCAATCTTAGCCTATTTCTATTATGTTAATTTGTGGATGACTTGATTATGAAGTGCAATAGTTAGACAGTCATACATTTATAGTCATGTTCTAATTTATCAATTATCAAGTTCTATGTTCAAATTCCCACAGATTACAACGTATTATTCTCCTAAGGGAATAGATGCATTTTAACTGTCAGATGAATTAAGGATCATCAATACGCTTATGGAAGCCAGCTAGATAGATATGCTCTCCTGGTGGAACTTGGAAACAGATCTATGACATTTATGCCATTATGGTTTTTATTACCTGGACAGCTTCTGATGCTCCACTAAGCTTCAATTTTCCTGACCACAAAATCTCCTCTATGAGCTCTCATCCACTTTATATCCCTCCTTGGTAGTGCTTATCACTTCTTCATTTTGACATTTGTTTTTGGGGACATCTGATTAGTTTTATTCTTTCCAATTAAAGTATAAATTCCTTAAGGGCAGAAAATGGATCTCTTTTACCCAGCATAGAATGTACAGTATCTGTTTCATGGTCAATAAATAATTAATAAATGGATATATAAAAATGAAAAAAAAATGTCTTTCATCCATCTTTGAAGTGATGCTTGGTTTCAGTTATTAGTTGGGAAGAACAATATATAGCAGTAGACCCTAAACCCATGAGGCTGTCAAGTGTTGCTTTGGGAACTTTCTGAAAATGCATACTTAGTTAGGCATAATGTTAATAATGACACTAAGGATAAAAACCAAGGGGTGCCTGGGTGACTCAGTTGGTAAAAAGTCCAGTCTGACTCTGGATTTTGCCTCAGATCATGATCTCCCAATTCCCAGGATTGAGCCTCATGTTAGGCTCTGTACTGACAGCACAGAGCCTGCTTGGGATTCTCTCTCTTTCTCTCTCTCTCTGTCTCTCACTCTGCTCCTCGCCCCATCCCCTCAAAATAAATAAATAAACTTAAAAAAAAGGAATAAAAACAAGAGCAATAACAAATAATAGCATTAAAAACAAAAGTGAGTTAGTGGTAGTAATAATGATAATGATTACAGCGAGAGAGCCCACAAAATACTAGAGTTGATTTCATACAACATTCCAAATCCATGCCACAAACTCCCAAGGTCAGTTGTAATATTCTACTAAGGAAAAAGAAAAAGTGAGTCTTAGGAAGGTTACTCAGTTAGTGACTTACTGTGGGACTGCAGACTTATTTGACTATGCAATGTCATTTTGTTCTATGACCTTTCTTTAACATTTCATTAATAAGAGCTTTTCTAAGCTTAGGTTTAGATACTAAAAGGTAAACATTATTAGTATCTTTGAAAATCATCTGTAATGTTATACAGTTATACAATGTATTTATTCATGAGTCTTTTAATCTCTCACTATATTCTGGGCTGCCTGAAACAAGGGGAAGGAAATGAATTATTGGCATTTATTTTTGAAATTACAGGATAGCACACTGTTATTGATATAATGGTGCTTGATAAATGTTTGTGAGAATGAAATTTAAATGTTTGGCCAACTCTTCACATAAACATAGGTGAAATTCATTCAAACAGAAAAATTATTAACCTCACTTATAATCACTGCACATGTGGAATATTTCACTTTGCCTATGTCCCAAATGTATTTCTTCTCATATATGTATCTGCAAATCTCTGAAGATGAAAAAGTCTGGATTGGTAATATTTAACTAATTGCTACTTCATTAAATTACTCTTTTAGTCATTATCCTTATTAAAAACTTTATAATCCTAAAATAAATTAGTTGCTGGTTATTTATGTTATATAAATTTATTTGCAAATTATGGATTTGGGATTTTAGAAATATTGCTCAACTTGAAAAATAATGTTCTGTAAGAATTTTCATCTAAAATATGAATATTTAACTAACTGAGAAAACCTATGGTTAGCTTTGGGATTGAAAACCTTAGTGATCTGACATGTCTTGGCCCCTCTTTGGTTTCAAATCCCATTCTCAGGAAGCATTCAGAACACTCAGAATGTGTGTGTGTGTGTGTGTGTGTGCACGCACGTGTGTGTGTGTGTGTCTGTGTGTCTGTGTATACTTACAATGGGAATTGGAGGAAGGCAAAGGAGGAATCATTTAAGCCCAACCATTCGTATTGCTACCACAGTTTTCCCAGTGTTTCCCATCATAACTGGACGTTTGATTTAACAATTGCTGAGACACCCAGCCTTACCGAATGAGATAGAATGTGGTTTTTCAGTGAGCTACTGTAGTAAAAGAAATGAACATGGAGTTTATAGTCTTAATTTCCATTCAAGTATCAGCTCTGTCACTTACTGGATTTAATGTCTTTGGGAAATAATTCATTTTTATCTGAGTCTCTGTTTCTTCATCTATAAAAATGGGCTAATAACACTTAACTTATAATATTGTAGGGAGCCTTTAATGAGGCAATGGCTACAAAAAAAGGGCTTGGTAAATAATAAAGCATAATATTTATAAATATGTATTGTGAAGTAAAAAGAGAAAAACAAACTGGCTAGAGTTTCTCCAGTTTTTTGACTACTGGACATTTTTAAGGTCCAGGAAAAAAAAAGTAAAAAAAAAAAAAAATGAAACCAAAAAAATAGTCTTCAAAGTCTTATATGCCTGAGCACTTTAGTTCTGTCTGTTACACACATGTGCTCTTGATAAATTACTTTACCTTTATAATTTAAAAAAAAACTGTAATATTTTTGAGAGAGAGAGAGAGACAGACAGAGCATGAGCTGGAGTGGCAAAAAGAGAGGGAGACACAGAATCCAAAGCAGGTTCCAGGCTCTGAGCTGTCAGCACAGAGCCAGATGCGGGGCTGGAGCCCACAAACTGTGAGATCATGACCTGAGCTGAAGTCAGACACTTAACCGACTGAGCCACCCAGGCGCTCATTTACCCTTATAATTTTTAATTTTGTTATCTGAGAAATGGGAATAAAATTTTCCTTAGAGAGTATTTATGAGGATCCAATAATAAAGATGAATTTCCTGGCACAGTTATAATGCACAACTATTTTTTAAACAATCCTGTTTGCTCCATGCTTGTAATTTGTACTAAGCACTATAGAAAACCTACTGGGTTCATAATTAATAAAAAGAGAAGAGTTAAATGAAAAACCAAAAGATAAAAATAAGAAAAAAAGAAGATAAAAGAAAACTTAATTCTAAAGATGGTGAACACTTTATAGTTTGTGTAGTAATAAATTGTACTTGAATTTAATGTGTTTCCATGACAATCGAACATTATTTATCCTTGGATGAGGACATTAAACAAAAAGTAGATGAAATACGGAGCATATACTGGCATTTCTCTGGGGGAATTTGTGGGCTAGTCTTGTCTTTTGTGTAGATGAAGAGCTGAGGGAGATAATTGGCTGACACATTTCATATTTTCAAGAAGATGAGGAAGAACTAGCTTGTTCCTCCCTTTGGAAGTAAAATGTCAAGCAAATAAATGGAAATGTGGTTCTGCACCATGTGTGATTTGGGGATGATTCACAGCCTTAGATGCATCCTGAGTTCAGGAGCAGAGCTTGGCAATTTTCTTACCCAAACCACATTTGAACAAGTGTGCTTTTAAAGATAACTGTAATAAAATCTTATGTTTCAGATCATAAACTGTTTACTGCAAGAATTCTGAAGGAAGACATGGTTTTCCTCGCACTTTCTCTGAAAGACCCCCCCCTTAAGACCACTTCCCCACTGTGGTCTCTGACCCCAACCCATGGGCAGTGGCCCACTCCCAGCCTGATTTTAAGTATCCTTCTTTGCACACCCATCATATGTTCATCACTGCACTAACCACAAAGTACTGATGTTCTATGACTTCTCTGTCCTCCATCAAAATGTTATTTTTTTTAGGGCACACACTAAACTCATTTTTATCTCTGTATTCCCAGAACCAAGCAAATAAGCAGGCATAAGAGCTCATAATTTGGTAGATGAATGAATATACTGTCACGCTTTATTCTTCTTGGACATATTGTATCTTCATCAAAGGCAAATTGTCAGAGAAAGAGCAAGACGCAAGCAACATTAGGGACTGTGATAATGAAGTAAAGAAATTCCCTTTGGACATCCTTGTGTAGAGAGAGCCTGGAAGTCCTTCTCAACTGGTAGTATGGTATTCAAATACTAAAATTATAAAAAATACGATGGTCAGCTTTTCAATTAGACTAATTTGAACCCTGTGCCCTAGCTTCTATGCACCTAGTTTTAATGCAGTTGGGTAAGGAGACTTGAGATGGAAAGATAATTTATTTTTATTTAGTCACCAGGGGATCACAAAACTTAAACTCACAGGATATTTTGAGAATACAATGAATATGTCAAGGTTACAGTTCACTTTTGAGCACACAGTATAACCTTGTTTCTGTTTTATCTTTACACCCATCGCAGCTTGCAATTTTTGTTGTATGTTTATTAGATATTTAACACTGGAATTTGCATAAGACAGTTTGAAAGACATCAAAAGCAGACCTGATTCATGGATTTACTACATATAAATTTCTAAAGAAAGCAAAGGTTCCTCTCTCACAGATACAGAACGCCTGCTCCAAAAGTTGGCCCAAGGCTCAGACATTATCTGTTTCTAGTATCATTTGCTGGCCTAGGCTTTGGGGACCTGGAGATCTGGATCCATATTTGGACTCTGACATTTTTTAGTTGTTAATTCTCTTGTAAATTACGCAAACTCTCTCTCTCTCAGTTTCTCCACCCCTAAAAGGGTTAATGAATTATTTCTAATGGGATAATTATAAATATTACATTACAACTAAACTGTGTGAGTCCTGGAATTATATTTATCTTAGTCTCTACTGATGATCTAGATCTTAGCAATGATCTAGATCTGCATACAGTAAATGCTCAATACATATGTCTGGAGTGAATTAACAAACAGGTTCGTTTATGTAAGCCTTTTTATACCTAAACCATCTCAGACTGAACTTCTGTTGCTGACAAACAAAAGAGTCCTTACTGACAGAGAAATTGCTTCAACTCAGAGGAAGCTGATAAGCACTTTTTCTCAGAATACTGTTTGCTTTACCACCTCCTTTGCCTTGCTTATAAATTTACCTTAACCTCAATGCCAATTCCATATCTAGCTTTAAATATCTTCCCATTTTCAATGTCCACTTAAAAGGCTATCTACCAGAGTAAACTTTTCTCTCCATCATCTTAATGTGATTTCTTCCTCTTTTGAATCCCCGAGTCCTCCTTATATTCTATTTTATACTGCAGCTAAACTATGTGTGTCCATGTATAGTAAATCAATATCTCCTTTGCTTCTCCCAATTCTCCACCAAAAGCTGTCATGAATTATCATTACATTGTGTACAGGGTCCTGTTATTATACAGTCTATATAATATTGTAATTGTGTGCTTTATGTTATTTCATTATTCTACTTTATGTTATTTCATTATTCTAATGTGTCATAATTTATTAATCTCACTACTATAGTCTTGCCCATGAATGGATGTTTAGTGACTGAAGTTATCTTAAGAGAATAGAATCTTTTCCAGGAAAAAGTTTTGATGTTATTCATCCTCAGAAACAAAAACAAAAACAAAACAAAAAAACAAACAACAAAACAACAACAAAAAAAGTCACTATGGCAGACATTGCTAATTGGCTTCCAGTATCTTTTCTCTCTTCCACAGTGATAGAAAATAAATTTTCAGCAGAGCAAAAGGTTAGCCAGACTAGAACTACATTTTCTAGCCTCCATTATGAAGTAAGCCCATGTGATTGAGTTTTGTCTATTAGGTTAGCAAAACTGTCCTGTTGTGGTTCCCAAGAAGTTTCTTACGGGACATCTCCATGTATTTTTTTATCCCTTATTATTTACTCTCCTTAATCCTGCTGTCTGGAACATGAATGTCATGGATGGAGACCCAGCTGTCATTGTAAACCCACAAGACAAGCCTATGGTAGAGTAGCAAACAAACTGGAGCTGTGGTCCCTTCCTCAAGCAGAGCTGCTATATAATTCTGGTTTGTATGTACAAAGTATTTACACTGTGAAGACAAATGGATAGATATTTTTTTCTTAAGCCACTGTTATCTTCATAACTCACAGGCAAACTCCTAGCTCATGCTCAAAATTTTCTTCCTGAATTATCTTCATAGTTCATTCTTATCTATGTATCTTCACTGGTTTGCCTTCCCTGGAAATGTTCAGGGATAAAGTGAAGATCTGGCTTACAAACAGTCCTTTATAAGAATGTAGCCACAGAAGTACAGCCAAAAAAATAATTAAAACCTTGGTAATAATCAAAAGAAAATAGTATATTTTCCACCATGGGATCAGTAGTATGCTATGGAGATAGAGGACAAAAAGTGAACCCAGTTCTATACTTTGGCCCCCAGAAGTGCATAGTCTACTGGGTTCTCACGATACAGAGAGAAACAAAATAATTTCTGAGGTTGTTAGCCTATAGGATACAGACTAAATATACTGAGAATCAGAGAGGGAAAACAAAAAGTGAGTCATTTTTATTCTATTCTATTCTATTCTATTCTATTCTATTCTATTTTAAATTTCTTAATCCCCATCACCTATTTAACCAATCCCTCCAACCACCTCCCTTCTGGTAACTATCAGTTTGTTCTCTATAGTTAAGAGTCTGTTTCTTGATTTTTACCTCTCTCTCTCTCTCTCTCTCTCTCTCTCTCTTTTTCCCTTTGTTCATTTGTTTTGCTCCTAAAATTCCACATATGAGTGAAATCATATAGTTATTTTTCTTTCCCTGATTGGCTTATTTTGTTTAGCATAACACTCTCTAGCCCCATCTATATCACTGCAATTGGCAAGATATCATTCCTTTTTATGGCTGAATTATACACACACACACACACACACACATATATATACCTATGTATATATATGGCACCTCTTCTTTATCCATTCACCCATCAATGGACACTTCAGCTGTTTCCATAATTTGGCTGTTGTATATAATATTGCTATAAACATAGAAGTACATGTATCTCTTTGAATTAGTATTTGTTTATTCTCTGGGTAACATAGTAGTATGATTACTGGATCATAGGGTAGTTCTATTTTTATCTTTTTGAGAAACCTCCGTACTGTTTTCCAAATGGCTGCACCAGTTTGCACTCCCACCAACAGTGTAAGAGTGTTCCCCTTTCTCCACATCTTCACCATACCTGTTGTTTCTTTATTGATTTTAGCCATTCTGACAGGTGCAAAGTGTTACTTCATTGTAATTTTGATTTGCATGTCCCTAATAATCAGTGACATTGAGCATCTTCCAATGTGTGTAATGGCCATCTCGTGCCTTCTTTAGAGAAATTTCTGTTAGTGTCTTCTTCCCATTTTTTCATTGGATTATTCATTTTATGGGTGTTGAGTTTTATAGATTTTGGATACTAACCCTTTATCTGATACATCATTTGCAAATATCTTCTCCCATTCTGAAGGCTGCCTTTTATTTTCATTGATGGTTTCTTTTGCTGTGCAGACACTTTTTATTTTGATGTAGTCCCAATAGTTTATTTTTGCTTTTGTTTCCCTTGCCTCAGGAGACATATCTAGAAAAAGTTGCTAGGGCCAATGTCAAAAAAGTTACTGCCTGTATTGTCTTCTAGGATTTTTATGGGTTCAGGTCTCACATTTAGGTCTTTAATCCATTTTTAGTTTATTTTCGTGTGTGGTGTAAGAAAGTGGTCCAGTTTCATTCTTTTGTGTGTTGCTGTCCAGTTTTCCCAACACTCTTTGTTAAAGAGACATTCTTTCTCCCATTGGATAGTCTTTCTTACTTTGTCAAAGATTAATTGGCCATATATTGTGGGTTTATTTCTGGGTTTTGTATTTTTTTAATGTTTATTTATTTTTGAGACAGAGAGAACATGAGTGAGGAAGGGGGAAAGAGAAGGGGACAGAGGATCCAAAACAGGCTCTGTGCTGACAGCAATGAGCCTGATGCAGGGATCAAACTCACTCATGACCCATGAGATCGTTACCTGAGCTAAAGTCAGTTCAACTGACTGAGTCACCCAGGCACCCCAGGGGTTTTCTATTCTGTTTCGTTGATCTATGTGACTATGTTTGTGCCAGTGCCATACCGTTTCGATCACTACAGCTTTGTAAAGTAACTTGAGTCTGGAATTGTGATGCCTCTAGCTTTGCTTTGCTTTTTAAGGCTGCTTTTGTTATTTGGGCTCTTTTGTGGTTCCGGGCATATGTTAGGATTGTTTACTCTAGCTCTGTGAAAACGCTCTTGGTATTTTGATAGGCATTGCCTTAAATCTGCAGATAGCTTTGTGTAGTATAGACATTTTAACAATATTTGTTCTTCTAATCTGTGAGCATGGAAGATCTTTCTATGTCTGTGTCCTCTCCAATTTCTTTCATCATGTCATCTGCAAAGAGAGAAAGTTTTACTTCTTCCTTACTGATTTAGATGCCTTTTCTTTCTTTTTGTTGTCTAATTGCTTTGCTAGGACTTGCCAGTACTATGTTAAATAAAAGTGTTAAAAGTGGACATCCCTGTCTTGTTCTTGACTGTAGAGGAAAGCTCTCAGTTTTTCCCCATTTGGAGCATTAGCCGTGGGTTTCTCATAGATGGCCTTTATTATGTTGAGGTATGTTCCCTCTAAACATACTTTGTTGAGGGCTATTATCATGAATGGATGTCGTACTTTGTCAAATGTTTTTTCTGCATATATTGAAAAGATCATATGGTTCTCATCCTTTCTATTATTGTGATGTATCATGTTGATTGGTTTGCAAATATTAAACCATGCTTGAAAACCATGAATAAATCCCACTTGATCATGGTGAATGATTTTTTTAACGTATTGTTGAATTTGGTTTGCTAGTATTTTGTTGAGGATTTTTTGCACCTATGTTCCTTGGGAATAGTGACCTATAGTTCTCTTTTTTTTGTGGTGTCTTTATCTGGTTTTGATGTCAGGGTAATTCTCACCTCATAGAATAAAATTTGGGGGGCGCCTGGGTGGCGCAGTCGGTTAAGCGTCCGACTTCAGCCAGGTCACGATCTCGCGGTCCGTGAGTTCGAGCCCCGCGTCAGGCTCTGGGCTGATGGCTCAGAGCCTGGAGCCTGTTTCCGATTCTGTGTCTCCCTCTCTCTCTGCCCCTCCCCCGTTCATGCTCTGTCTCTCTCTGTCCCAAAAATAAATAAAAAACGCTGAAAAAAAAATTAAAAAAAAAAAAAAAAAGAATAAAATTTGGAAGTTTTCCTTCCTCTTCTATATTTTGCAATAGTTTGAGAATGGGTATTAACTCTTCTTTAAATGTTTGGTAGAATTCCCCGTGAAGCCATCTGGCAATGGGCTTTTGTTGGTTGAGAGGTTGTTGTTTTTTTTTTAATTACTGATTCAATTTTTTTGCTAGTTATAGGTCTGTTCAAATTTTCTGTTTCTTCCTCTTTCAGTTTTGGTAATTGAAATGTTTTTAGGAATTTATCCATTTCTTCCAGGTTGTCCAATTTGTTGACAAATAGTTTTTCATAATATTCTCATAATTATTTGTATTTCTGTGGTGTTGGTTGTTATTTCATCCCTCTCATTTGTGATTTCATTTATTTGGGTGCTTTCTCTTTTCTTTTCAATAAGTCTGGCTAGAGGTTTATCAATGTTATTATTTTTTTCAAAGAACCATGTCCTGGTTACATTGATCAGTTATTTTGTTTTGGGGTTTTTAAGTTTCTATATAATTTATTTCTGCTTAATCTTCATTATTACCTTCTTTCTGCTGGCTTTAGGCTTCATTTGTTTTTCTCCTACTAGCTCCTCTAGATGTAAGGTTTAGTTGTTTGAGATTTTTCTTGTTTCCAGAGGTAGACCTGTATTGCTGTATACTTCTCTCATAGGACCATTTTTGCTGCATCCAAAAGTTTTGGACCATTGTGTTTTCATTTTCATTTGTTTCCATTTATTTTTTTTTTTATTTCTTCTTTGATTTCCTGGATGACCCACACTCCCTGTTTAGCAGCTGGCTGTATAACCTCCATGTATTTGTTGTCTTTTCAGATTTCTTCTTGTGGTTGACATCTAGTTTCAGAGCATTGTGGTCAGTAAAGTTTCATGTTATGACATCAGTCTTTTTGTATTTATCGAGGCCAGTGTTATGGCCTAATATGTGATTATGGAGCATGTTCCATATGCACTTGAAAACAATGTGTATTCTGCTGTTTTAGGATAGAATGTTCAGAATATATCTGTTAAGTCCATCTGGTCATTGTGTCATTCAAAGACATTTCTTATTTATTTTGTGTTTAGATGATCTATCCTTTGATGTAAGTAGGGTGTTAAAGTTCCCTATTACTGTGATATTACCCATTAGTTCCTTTATGTTTATTATTGTTTTACATATTTGGCTTCTTTCATGTTTGGGGCATAAATATTGACAATTGTTAGATCTTCTTGTTGGATTGTCCCTTTTACTACTATATAGTGCTCTTCTTTGTCTTTTGTTACAGTGTTTTAAAGTCTATTTTGTATAAGTATTGCCACTCAGGCTTTCCTTTGACATCCATTTGTGTGACAAATGTATCCTCATCCCTTCATTTTCAATCTGCAGGTGTCTTTAGGTCTAAAATGAGTCCTTTGGGGGCGCATGAGTGGCTCAATTGGTTGAGCATCCAACTTTGGCTCAGGTCATGATCTCGCAGTTTGTGAGTTCAAGGCCCGTGTCAGGCTCTGTGCTGACAGCTCAGAGCCTAGAGCCTGCTTCAGATTCTGTCTCCATATCTCTGGCCCTCCCCCACTTGCACGCTCGCTCTCTCTCTCTCAAAAATAAATACACATTAAAAAAATAGTAAAATAAAATAAAATGAGTCTCTTTTAGGCAGTATATAGGTGGGTTTTGTTTTTTTATCCATTCTGACACCCTATGTCTTTTGATTGGAGTGTTCAACCCATTTACATTCAAAGTAATTATTAATAGATATGTATTTATTGGCATTTTATTACTTTTTTGTGGTTGTTTCTGGTGATTTTCTCTGATCCTTTCTCATCTTTCTCTCAAGTTTTGCTGATTTTCTTTAGTGACACATTTAGATTCCTTTCTCTTTATTCTTTTCATGTTGATTAGTGATTTAAATGTAGATCTTTTATAGTCAAATTAAAGATTCAGAAGGGGATGTTTAGATGAGGAAAATGCAAGATATAGCATTAAAATCACTAATATGGACACACATGTTGCCACCCTGTCTTTACCCAAGCAAATGCTTTTGGACTCTTCTTTGACACATGCAGAGTCACCCTTCTTATTGTACTACCACCTAGGGAGCTACAATCAAACATTTTAATACTCTGTATGGAACCTATTTGCTATCTCTGAGGTAGATTATTCTGAGAAGTGGAAAAGCATAAGCAAAGTTGCAGAGATAGGAATGAAGAATGCATGGTTTCAGGCACCTGGGTGGCTCAGTGGGTTAAGCATCTGACTCCAAATTTGGCTCAGGACATGATCTCACAGTTTGTGAGTTCAAGACTCATACTGGGCTCTGCATTGGCAATGTGGAGCCTACTTGGGAATTTCTCTCTCTCTGCCCTCCCCAGCTTGCTCTCTCTCTCTCTCTCTAGGTTAATAAATAAACTTAAAAATAAAAAAATAAAATAAATTAAAAAATAAAAAAAATAAAGAATGCATAGTTTCTGGAATATGGCTAGACATGAGTAAGGGATACAGTCTAGAAAAGTGAATGGTGACATTGGTCTATGGGATTTCAGTGGTTATGTCTTTGGAATCTACAAAGCAATCCTACCCAACTCCCCCTAAACTGCCTCCACTGGAAAAGGTCATTAACTCTTTTATCTTGTCTCTGACTAATAATTTTTTTATTATTAGGAGCTCAGTGTTTAAAATATAGATTTGAAAACATATATATTATCTCTAATATAATAATAAGAACCATAATAAAAATATGTTTAAAATAAAATGGAGGAGCACCTGGGTGGCTCAGTCAGTTGACCATCTGACTCCAGATTTCTGCTCAGGTCATGATCCCAGGATCATGGAATGGAGCCCCATATTGGGCTCCACACTGAGCGTGATTGGGATTTTCTCTCTCTCTCCCTCTGCTCCTCTTCCCCGCTTGTGCTCTATCTTTAAAATAAAATAAAATGAAAAAAATACAATGGAAATAAAGAAAAGAGAACCTCTAAATCTAGCAAGGTAGGGAGCTGTTAGCAAGAGGAGTCAAAAACTGGTAATTCAGTCTTAAGGCAAATGTAGTTCACAAAATAAGCATTCTAAGAAGAAACAAAACCAGAATGGATAAAAACTCTTGAAAGGATTTGGTATTTTTAAATATCAGAAAGTAATCTCAAGTGGATAGAGAGTAAGCCACATGCAATATGATAGAAAAATATAGAATTAGAAAAGGTAGGAATGATTTTTTAGTCCAAACTTGCTCGCTATACAAAAATCTACCTTTTTTTTTTTTTTTTTTTTTTATCTATGGGTGACCTGGCTTTGCTTTAGAAATTTTAGGGGCAAGTATGCCTGGGTGGCTCAGTCAGTTGAGAATCCAACCTCGGCTCCAGTCATGGTCTCATGATTTGTGAGTTAGAGCCCCACGTCAGGCTCTGTGCTGACAGCTCAGAGCATAGAGCCTCCTTCGGATTCTGCGTCTCCCTATTTCTCTGTCCCTCCCATACTCGCACTCTATCTCTCTCTCAAAAATATACAAGCATTTAAAAAAAAATTTTTTTTAAGAAACTTTAGGGGCAAAACAATCCACATTGCCACTTTTTTGGAGCAGTCTGTTTTGTCTTCCAATAATTCAAATCACTACATAACAATGATGATAATAACAATAGTCATTATTGTTGTTTATACTTGAATTAAATATGACTACCTGCAACTAGGTACAGTGCATATGTTTGGACTTTTGTGTTAGATAAGCCTGGTTTACACCTCAGTTCTACTATTTAGCTACGTATTCCTTTTCTGGTTGCTTAACATCTCAGAACCTATTACATCAAGTTGAAATACAAAGATATATACAATTACATTTCACCTATGGTGTTGTATTTGAGTTAAATAAGATCACATAGAATGTAATAGATTCTCTTTTTCTACTTTTCTTCAATTATTGGTTTTTCTTTTTCCACCTTTCTTCAAGTCCCTTTGTAAAATCCTTTGACATTATCTTTCTTTTAAATTCACCACCCAGTCTATTTTCTAATACAAAGCTGCTAATATGCAAATGAGTTTTCTTTGTGCCTCTACACAGGGTTGTAAGAGGTTTAAATAAAGGCATCTTGTCATAGCCACTGCTTTCCAGACAATTAACCCATCAAGCCTCTGGCTCAGCTATTGGCCATGATTTTGGGTAATTATTTTCTTCATTGGCACTGTTTTTAATAGCTTGTTACGTGCTACAAGGAAAATCCATCCCAATAAATTTAAATGGAATACTTTATGAGAAGGCCAATAAATAGACAACAGCAAGCTGGTTCAAAATGATAATTAATATGTTATTGACTCACACTAAAAATATGGCCTTTATTTCTAAAGATATTATCTGGATTCTGCTTGGAGTCCTAAGCATTTAATTAATTCTTTACTTTTATTATAAAAATAACACAGATTTAAAAGCACACATATCATATGATTAAAAATGAAGAATACTTTCAATATTAACCTTTTATTTACTGCTACACTTTGTACACTTGTAGCCTAATACAGATGTGGATAAAAAATCATATTTAATAATTATTACAGTAGAATTTATCTTCTTGATAAAGATCAATTTACCTTTTTAAGATTCAACTTAAACTTTGTCTCTGTTATAAAACTCTCCCTGAACCTTCCTCACCTCTGCCAGGTCAGATCTCACTCTTTCTCCTTGGTTACCTCCACCCTACTCCATTCATCTGTCTCTCATAGCATCTCTCTCTCAATGCTAGGTTTTGCTTTTGTTTACATGTTTGTCACCTACTACTAGATTCTAACATCCATAAGAGAAAGAGGCAGTTTTAAATTCATTTTTTTTTAAATTTCTGACACCTAAAACAATGCTTATACAGAGTATCTATATTTCACATTAATACATTTCATATTTTCAACTTAAAGGTAATTATTGCTGACACCTGTCCCACTATGAAATATTGCTCTAGGGTAAGTTTGCTAAATAAATATAACATAACATAACATAACATAACATAACATAACATAACACAATGTAACATAATATGACAAATATAAGAGAGTCAAATTGTAATGTCAGATAAACAAAGAATAACTTTTTAGCAAAAAGCTGTCCCAAATACTGCATTCAAATTTAACTGGGAATACTGTATTTTTATTTGATAGGTTTGGCGATCCTATCTAGAGGCAGAGAAAACCTGTATGATTTAAATGAGAGAAAAATTTTAGATAAACTTTGGTGACATATTTATTAACTCAACTGTACCACAGAGAAGTCTCCATATTTCATGGTGGATTTCCTAAATCCCTCTGTAATGGAAGGGAATACTAAAGATACCTTTGCTTCACCCAGATAATCTATGCCCGCACACCGCTTATAAGGAGCTATAGAGAATTGAGAAACAATCTCTAATCTGACCAATTTAACACATCAGTACTCTTGTCCCCAATTTGAGCAAATAGACAAGAGTGAAAGTGAAAACTAGGTGAATTTCTCCTCTTCCACGGATACAAATGACAAGCTTTTGTCTATTTTACCACCAACTTTCCTTCTCTCCTCCCATGTCTCCTTTACTATAATTAGTAATACTAATAACTGAAAGTTTTGCAATTATTCAAATAAGTGCACAAGACACTTTAAAAAATTAACTTTATAACAACTATGTAGCTGTTATTAATAATAATTACCTTTCCCAAATTCATTTGTGAAAAGGAACTCATCACTTCAGGAGCCAGAAACTTCTATTTTTGTGTAGAAAAATCTTTTAACAGGTTTCTCATTAATATGGGACAGAACACTGCCTTCCTGTAACTTGTATGGATCACACCTAGTTATGATTTTTGGAACTACAAAAGAGGGATCAGATGTTTCTCCCTACATGGCATCCCTTCAAATAGCTCCAATATCTATTTTCTGCACACACACGTCCAAACGTGTACTTTTCTATAGCTCAAAGAGCCCTTTACCTCTTTCTAATATAACCGAAGTTGGAGACATTTTTTTTCCATCTGTATTTCCCTAAGTATACTGGCTCCATGAGGAATAGATCCTGTATTGGCATTATTTTATTTCCAATTATCTAGCAGAGCACCTGACATATCATGAGGCTCAGTAAATATGTGTGACATAAATGAATTAATCCTGCCTCTCTTGGCTTAGACCCTTAAATGTGAAAAGAAAATTCTAGGAGGCCCACACGTCACATCGTCAGTTTTGATATCATTCATTCATTTACTCATCTAACAAATATTTTTCGAGCACTTAACTGTCTTGCAGGAAGGATACTGTGTCCTGGTGAATACAGTAGTAAATAAGAGAGGCAAGGCTCCTGCCTCAAAGAGATGGCATGTGTCCCATCAGTGGGACGTTGTGACTCTCCTAATGCCATCAAAATTGACAGGAACTGTTTAAGTCTGCAAAGTAACTCTTGGTCAACTAAATCCATAACTATTTTTCATGTCAATTGCATTAATCTAGAACTCCAGATTCTTTACTGAAATAATTTCCTCTCATTTGTTCCTTATTTTGTTTTGTGCTGTGTTGTTTTAACCAAAATACTTGGCTTTGCATTTATGCCTACAGATTATTTTAGTCAGGAATCTGTTTCAAATCTTAGCCAATACAATTATTTTTAGTGTGAATACTTTAGCCATAATACTTTTATTTTTCCTTAGCGAATATCATCTTTGCCCTCTATGTCCTTCCACAGAACTAAAAAGGAACCAAAACCACAGGGAAAAAAATAGAATATAGTATGTCCTCTTTCTCTTTTCCCTGTTGTTCTCATGTTCTCTCTTCTCTGAAAGTTCAATAGACAGACATTCCTCTTATGGACCTCTATCCTTTACACTATAGCATCATGTTACACCTGAAAGTTGAAATCGGACAAAGTGAATTCAAATTCAGGCTCAGACTCTCTCTGAGTATTTGGAGTATAACCTCTGTCTCTATTTCTTTATGTGTATAAAAGAGAATGTTAACAGCATCAACAGAGGGTTACATGAAGGTTCAATGAGATATAATAAGTGCCTGCAGGAGTTTCTGGTGTAGAGTTGGCACTAAATATCTACTGGGACTTTCCCTCTTCCTAAGTGCTTTCTACGTCACCCCTCTCCACAAGGACCTGTTTTTTAAGTCATTATCAGAGAGAATGTACTTATGGTATAGTGCATTATCCAGTAGATATTCTCCTGAACCCCCTCCTTAACTGTTTCCCACCATACCTGCCCTGAAGTTTGGTTTCCTCTCAGGAAACTGGAGTGAAAAGTTAATCAAATGCAATTGTGTCTGGAACAGAACCTTTCAAGAGGTTTCAATGTATCTGTTTGTTCTTGGCATATAAGATTCTGAGTTGTACAGAATTTGGTCTGATACTGTAAACTATAATAAGAGATATATATGTGGTCTTGCTCTGTGTCAGGCACACAGTTCCTAAAATCTTCAGAATTTCCTAATAAGACCCATAAAGTGTCTTTTGATATTCAAAACAAACCCTTTCAATCACCTTTATATTAATGAGATGACTTTTGGAAAGCACCTGAAGATGTAGCCAGTTGCCAGGGGAACCAACCATGTGATTTAGTGGTTAGAACTTTCAGCCTTCCTTTCCAATGCTGGGGAGGGGACAGGAGCTGAAAATGGAGTTCAATTACCACTGGCCAATGATTTAATCAAGTATTCCTATGTAATGAAGCCTCTAAAAAAACTAAAAGGATGAGATCAGAAAGCTTCCTGGTGGGTAAACACCTAGAGATGCGGGGTGGGTAGCACACCCAAAGAGGGCATGGAAGCTCCATGCTCCTTCCCACATATTTTGTCCTCTGCATGTCTTCCATCTAGCTGTTCTTGACTTTTACCCTTTTACAATAATCTGGTAATCTAGAAAGTGAAATGTTTTCCTGAACTCTGTGAGCCACTTTAGCAAATTAATTGAACCCAAGAAGGAGGTTATGGAAACCTCTTATCTACAGCCAGTTTGTCAGAAGTACAGGTGACAAACTGGACTTGTGATTGGAATCTGAAGTTGGGGTAAGAGGATAGTCTTGTAGGATTGAGCCCTTAACCTGTGGGATATGACACTATTTGCAGGACACTAAGCCGGTGGTGCAGAATTGCCTGATTGTGTGGAAAGCCCACACACCCGGTATCAGAAGTGAAGCAGTGTAGTAGTAGAATACTGACAGAGCACACTCAGGAGTGTGTTTTCCACTAGCCATTTCTGCTGTGCATATAAGCTACGTGTCTAAATCACTCTTAGTTTTTTTTTGTTTTGTTTTGTTTCTTCCTCTAAAAACAGAGACTTGGCAATATCAACCTTGCATGATGTTGATGGTTAAATGAGATGCCATGTGTAAAGCATTTAACAGGTTTCTTGACCAAGGTAAGTATAGAGGCAGCTTCCAGGCAATAGGCTTGACAATGGAAACCTGAGTAAGAGGAAAGGGCCCACAGTGACCACAAGGCTGAGTGCAAACAGACTCTTGAGACACACCTCAAAATATCTACAAGCACTAGCTGACAACTGGGCTAGTTACAAGAGGCACAGGCACCAAAAAGGTAAAATTCCATACATTCCCATACCTTCTCAGTCCCCTCCCCAACCACTGTCCCTTAACTACAGCTCCTGACCACTGCCTCCTGGCAGACAATCTCTCCTTTGCTGTCCTAGCTTCTGCTCCCTTGCAGTGTATTCAATAAACTTTTATCTCCTTTGTTCTGCCTTGGGTGAATACTTTTATTGCCTGTGCCAGCCTCCACCCAATAGGCCCCCCCCACCCCCCGCCATAGTCAGTGCTCCATAAATGACTGTTTCCTCCCTAATTTGTCTTCCCAATCAATTTAATCTCCTTCTTCATCCAAGGCAAAGTTCAAATATCCTCTCCCTCTGCAAGTAACACCCTGAACTCCAGCACTATTTATTGTTCATACCTCATGATCACATTTTAACTGTTTTACTTCCACACCTTCACCCCATCTACTCCTTTGCTTTGGCCGTGGACTATCTGCTTTTCATTTTTCTGTAGGTGTTCTTAACATTAACATTCCCCATAAGGCAGTTGGCTGATACTTTGGTAGAGGCAGTTACTCACCACTTAATCCTTAATCCTCTCCAAGGTGTAATTAATGCAGGGAGCGGTTTACTCAATCAGGGGCTACATTTCCCACCATCTCCTATATCTAGGCAGGACCTTGTGATTAGTTCTAGCCAGGAAGATATTAAGTTGAAGTGAGCATATCACTCTGGTAAAAATGGTAAAGGATAAAGTTTGAATTTGCTGTAGTCTCTATCTTCTGGCTGAACAGAGAAGGCTCTTGGTATCTACAAGAGTGTGGGACTCTGAACACACCCGGGTCCCTAAGTGCCACCTGACTAGGAACAATGCATCAGACTGTGTTGAATGAAAAACTTATGTTGTCTTAGGCCACTGGCAATTTAAAGGTTTTCTGTTTGTGCAGCCAGAATTACTTTTATTAATGCAGATGTCATGCCCTTTTCATATTATGGATACATGGTAGATGATGTCCCAGAAACATCATTTAACTTGCATACTCTTTTGGAAAACGTGATTTTCTCTACATATCAGAGCCTTAATTTCATAGTAGAAAGATAATCTGGTAACTACTTCATGTTCTCCTCCTACTGATAACTCACCTACCAAGGTACCTGGATTACTTTCAGCAAATTTGCTCTGTGTGTTCTTGTTGCAGTCAGGTATCAGTTTCCTTCCAAGTCTTTTCCTTGCACTCAACGCTTCAGTGTAGAGTTTTGTTGATCACAGTCTGTGTCTGTGACAGAGTGTCAAAAGAAATCAGCTGGAAGACTTAAAGGAGTTTCAAAAGGGGGTGCATGCATGCACTCATTCTGGAGCAACACTTGCCAGCCTGGCAGCTACAAATGAAGGGAGAGGCCTGACATTTTGCATCAAAATACCCAAGTTTTGACCCTGAACCTTTCATTCTCAACTTGCAACCTGGCACAAGTCACTAAATTTCTAAAGCTCAGTTTCTTCATGTATAAAATTAGAATTATTGAAATAATTAAATAGGATATTTGCCTCATGAAGTCCAGCAAATAGCAATTTTTCAATGCATCTTAACACTTGTTTTCCCTTCACATAGTCATTGAGGAAAACAAGTACACATGCTTAGCCAGTAACAAACGCATATAATCCATTGACTTGTTTATTCCTTTCTTCTTTGTATCCAAAAGGGATCCAAGCATAGAGTAAAGGTTATGTGCTTTATTCACAACATGTCTAAAAGCTGGCAGAAATGTAAGTTTAGGATCATTTTCCAAATAATCAGGAGAAAACAGAAATGTTTTATAAAAATTACTCCCCATTGAACTTCAAAATACATTATAAAGCTTAATTCTAAGTATTTTTTTCCAATAATCATCACTTTATGAGAATATGTACTTGTATGTCAAAAAAAATTTTAATATAATTATAGTTTAGGAAAATCTCATGATTAAGCCAATGGACTAAAATCATTTTAATTAACGAGGTTGGAATGAAGGAGAATTAAGTAATCACAGGCCTTTAACACCAGTAATTTTGTGTCTAGATCCTGCACAGAAAATTTAAGTTAAGACTCATGATTATACACAGTTGATTTGCTTGTTATCTATGCTATCACTCTGCTGAGAAATATTTAGAAGAAGCTGTCATGGCCAAGTCTATTATTCTAATATATTAGACCCTATAACCATGAATAGCTTGCAGTTACTGTTAATTATGCATTGATTTCACAAAGATTGTCAAAACTTTCATGGTAAGAAGCTCTTTTCTCAACAACACTAAAGGAATCACATTTTCTGATGACTTTCTTTTTCCTCTTGAAGAGAAACAAAATAGTGATATTAGAAACAAGCAAGGCTTTTGTCATTGGAGTATTTTCCTTGTGCAAAGTATTCTGTTTCAATGCAGAAAAAATAGTTTTCCCCCTAAATTTCTATTAGACTGATTAAGACAATGTGTTTTCTGAAATAAGAACAAAATTGTACTAACCACTGTATGCATTTTAACTCCATTGACAAAAATAGCATGCTTCTTGGAACACAGTTAGTAAGGATAATCACTTAAGATAAATAAAATATTCTTATAAAAGCGTTACAAAAAACTGAATAACTTTCATTCCGCACAACTTGAAAGAGCTATCTTGTTTCTGGATCATATGCAATGAGTATTGCCATCACAAGATCCTGGCTGATTTTGCTGCCCTGAAAAAAAGGAGGAGAGGAGGAGGAAGAGGAGGAAGAAGAAGAGGAGAAGGAGGAGGAAGAGGAGGAGGATGAGGAAGAAGAAGAAGAAGAAGAAGAAGAAGAAGAAGAAGAAGAAGCAGGAGAAGGAGGAGAAGAAAAAAAGAAGGAAGAAAAACAGAAACTTTTGGTGCCCTCATTAATTGCTCAGTGTGGTCAACTATGCAATGGAATTATACCTCAATTGAACATTAAATGAGGCACTGTTATCTTTTAAAATTTAACATGAGAAACACACAGAATTTGCTATTATCAACATCATCTTATAGTTGATATGCACCCATCTTTTAGACCCAGTATTTTAAAATCATAGACTCAGAATTCTCCTTGGTAATCTGCTACAGATGTTCCATCCATAGAATTATTATTAAGTAAATACCTTTCCGAATAGATGTGTGTTAATCATATTGCAAAAAGTTACATTCACAGTCTAGTCTTTAGAAATCAAACAGCTCATAAATCAGTAAGTGAAAATACATAACAAGCATAACAACGTGTTGTATTCTTCACGAAGTTGGTTTCACTTATAATATTGCACTTGATCTAACAACCACCATGCAAAATCATTACTACCAAACCTCCTTTATTGATGAAGAATTAAAGATAATTGACTGGTTAAGATACACAGGGATAAAAGATGGCATTGCCAAGGCTTCACCTTGAGTTTTCTGACTCTAAAACTCTGAATTCCATTTGTGAACACCACTGAAGTATGAAAGGGTCCTAATCATTGCCAACATCTTGAAATGCCCTGTTTTGAAAAATGTCAAATCTGAAACATGTATAGTAGAGAAAGAAGAGAAATGGGCATCTGAAAGGCTGAATCTTTTCCTTAAAGTTCCTGGAGTATGCTTAGTCAGATAGGGCAATGCTAAGATAAGATGGTGAGGAGTCCTAAGAGATCATATCCTACATCGTCACAAGGTCTAATTTTATCATTCATCCAACAAATTATATGACAACCCTACAGATTAGGGTCTAGGGAATACATCTTTCAAGAGAAACTGTTCCAACCTTCAAAATATTTATCATCTTATAAAGAAGACAGACAAATAAACTGGACAATTGAATTTGATAAAAAAGTTCAAGAGACTAAAGATGCAGACAATGCCAATAGCGTGGCTGCTCTGGAAATGAGAATCAAATAGACACTGGGATGGGGTGACGCCTGAGGGCCCAATGCAGTCATAACAAGTTGGACTGACTGCCCAAGGCTGCTAGGGTGGCAGGTTCCTAAATGGAAATGCAGAAGTATGTTAGTGTAGAAACCAGAATATTTGATAGGAAATATTTTGATCTTACCAAAAGAGACAAACAGAAACAGTGGAATAAAATGTTAATCTCACATATATTCACACACATATACACACACGCATGCACACATCTCTATTCTTACTATACTTGATGAAGAGTTTACACCCTAAAAAAATATCCAGAGGCATGAACATGTAAAACACCTAGCAAGCAAGGGAAGTGAACCACTGAAAAATGAACTATTTATTTTATGAAACAAAAATAAACCCCCATTTTATATACCTCTTCAAAACATACACACAAACACACACAAAAGATGGAAAAATGCAAGGCCAAAGAATCAAGTGATGTTTCTTAAACAGAATCCCCTACTAAATGAGAGATAGCTTTGATAGGCTATTATCCAACCATTTATAGGTTAAGTGCTCTAAGATGCAAAGAGATCAAATGATATTCCAAAAGTTGCATAGCCTTAACCTGCAACTTCTAGTCACACTGCATAATACAGGGTGGGAACAGCGTGTATTATTTGCCCTATAGGTTTTATTAAAGAAAAACATGCTAAATGCACTTTCATTCATTCGATGAATTAATCAAAACTTATTAAGCAGCTACTATGTTCCATTCACTGTGAAAAACTGTAGAGATACAATATATCTGGCCATGGTCTAGTGAGGGGAGGCAGATAATAATCAAAGAATCACACATATAAATTAAAAGATTAAATATATTATTACCAGGACATGCTACATTGTGTTCTGCATTGTGTGATAGTCATAAAAATTAGACCAGGCTCTTTCCAGGAAGGAATAAGTGAACCACAGTCTGAAGAAAAGCTGGAGTTGATGAGAAGGTTGGGAAGGTGAGTTACTAAGCCAACATGAGCAGAATGACATTCAGTGGAATTAAAAAGAGCAATGTGTGGCCAAAGCAAAGGAAGTATCAGGGAGCATCATGTGTGACAAGGCTGAAGGGATAGACAGGGGATGATAGATCATGCAAGGGATGACAGACACTGAAGACCAAGTTAAGAATTTGCTCTTTGTTCCCTAAGAGAAATCAGAAGCCATTAAGAGTTTAATGTAAGGGAAGTAATGTGATCAGATTATCTTTGTAAAAAGATCATCCTAGTTGCTGAGAGCAGGAGAGAGTAGATATAGTTGATCAGGCAAGTTGTGGGAGCTTGCATTAAGATGATGATAGTGAGGGGGCACCTGGGTGCCTCAGTAGATTAGATGTCTAACTCTTGATTTTGGCTCAGCTCGTGGCTGGTGGGTTTGAGCCCCAAGTGAGGCTCTGTGCTAACAGCATGGAGACTGCTTAGGATTCTCTCTCTCCCTCTCTCTCTGCCCCTTCCCCCTACTCTCTCTCTCCCTCTGTCTCTCTCAAAATAAACAAATAAACTTAAAAACATAATGATAGGACAAAGAGAAATGGCTAAAGAGATATTTTGAAACTAAATTCTATGAAACATATTTGATGTGTATCACCTAAAGGGGTAAAAGAGAATTTTCAAACATGACTCGGAGTTCTTAAATTGTAAAAGGGAATAAGATGATCATGACATTCTTGGAAAATAATCAGACTGGAAGTCAGGGTAGGAGGGTTGGATGGAAGCAAACCTGAGTGTTAATTAGGCCATTTGAGTTTGAGGTATTTGACACTTACAAGTGAGTATGTTCAGTACATAGACAGATAGAGAGGCTCCGTACTCAGAGAAGCTTAAGATATCTAAATGTATATATATGATGGGGACAAACCTCAGTCACATTATAGAATATGTGCTAGCTTTGGCCTCGGCTATATTGTGTGCCTAACATTCAGGACCTCCCACCTAATTTGTGAGAACCAATACAAAATGTGAATACAAGGCCCTGCTTGAGGGCCGGCAAGTTTAGCTCTCCTTCCCATGGGCCCACCACTTCAACCCAGTGTAGGTAAATGACCAGTCAGACACTGAAACCTCTCCTCTGTTTCAGGATGTACTCAGTATCCAGATAAAGGGACTGAGTATGAGCGTCGTGCTGAGACACCTGCTGAATGTGCAATGGCATTGCCAGCAAGTTCAGGGGTGGCTGCCATCTTGCCTAGCCCAAGAAAATTCAGAGTGTGTGCCTGACTCTAAATCCATTTGTCCAAATCAGGGAGTGGCAGTGGCACTGCAATGGAAGAACATGGATCTCCCCTTCATGTGATCGAATTGTCACCCTGGGTGAACAGCATCAAGTCCTAGGGCAGGGGCAGGAAGGGAAGCAAGGCTGGGACCTGGGGTACCAGGGAGAAGAAAGCAGGCAACAGAGAATCCTATCCCAGGAAGGTAGAGAAGAGGTAGGAGGTAGTTATCATTTATGAGCCAAAATTCCAATTCCCAGGGAATGTTCCATTGTGCCATCAGAATTCACTTACAAATTCAAAGACCAACTAATTAAGAATTTCAAGATGGCAATCATTGGGTTTCAATCCCAAAGGCAAGGTTCTTCTGAATGCTAGGCTCTGAACACTGCATTGGTCACATGCTCATGAAGCCAGCTCTGTGAATCTTGGCAATAAAGTATTCTAAGCAATAAGTAATAGAGAACCCAAGACTTTCTCTGAATTTGGAGTGTTTACACATAATGTTGCTTCCAAATGATTCCTGTTTGAGTTCATCAACCAAACCTCCAAAAGTTCAGTGGATCCTATTATGGATTACAGTTGAAAATTCTAATACATTTCTAATAATCTTTCTACTAAGTCAAAGAAATAAAATATTTTTGAGTACCTTACCTCATAGGCAAGTTCAATTAAATCATTATATGTTCCTTCTGAAGTGATAGTATCCCAATTATTAATTCAGTGACTTGAGTTACCAACATATACATAATGAGTGTCTACTGCATTTTGGACACTGTGACAAATAGTCTTTTCTTGCAATGTACTGGGTACATAATTTCACTTACTCCTCACAACCATTCTATAAAATCAGTATTTTTATCTCCATTTTGTTTTAAATGATAGCATTTGATGCCTATAGAGATTAAGTTACTTGCTCCTGTTCTCACATGTATCAGAGATATAACTTGAACTTGGATTTCTAGGGCTCTCACGTATAAGCTTTCTTTTTTACATAATACCATCTTTATTAAAAAACAAGCAAACAAAAGACCCTGCTGTTTGGTCACTCTGGATACTCTTCAACAAATTCTCTGTAATTCTAATCTAGAGAGTCCTCAATTTAGAGCAATTCCTATAAGCATATTCCTTCGTATCACTTTTGATACAGTTCCTCAGTATGACAGGCAATAAGAACAGGGCTTCCACCATGTTTGGCTTATTTCTATGTCTCCCTGACCAAAGTGGTTACATCAATGGCTTTCAGTGACTTGCATTTCTTGTTTTTCATCACATTCATCTCTCAATCTGAATTAACGGCTCCTTTTGCTGATGTGGTTTATTTATTACATAGATTATTTTACTTTTAAATCTGTGCGGGCAGATGTCTTCAGTACTTCCTCCACACTAGAATATAAGGAAAGGTAGGAGAGTTTGCATAAGAAAAGGGGATATTTGCTGAGTAACTACCATGCAAAGGACGTTCTGTTCTTACCCTCATTTAATCCTCACAAATGACTCTATAAATTGGGTATTATTATTCCCATTTTCTCTGACAAAACTTAGAGAAAGTATTATATAAACAAAGAATATCTATTTGGTCAACACATAATATCTATTTGTCAGGTATGGGAATAGTCAGTGAACATAATAGGAAATAAAAGAGATTCAGCCAAGAAGCAACAGATGGGGCCCCAAACTCAAAGTTCTTTGGTATCAAACCACATGCTTCTTCCAAGACAGAAGGTTGAGTACCATTCATTTTTTTTTTAATTTTACCATTACATAGCATGTTGTTGTATATAGTTGATGTGTTATAACGTGTTAACTTAATGATTATTGCTCCAACTCTGATTATTAAACAAAGGGCCCTTTCTTGACTTTTCAGAGGATGAGTTCAGACTGAGCTAGCACAGAAAAACTAATTGAACAGGCATCCTAACATGGAAGAAATGCCAGCTGTAATTGTCCCTGGATGTCACTAGCTTCAGCACATTGCTAATGAGAGCTCTGTCATCTGTTTGATGACTGTGTGGTCCCCTTAGTTTTATGCTCTTCTGTGGCCAGAGACTATACCCCTAACCCCAGCCAGCTGTCTCTGCAATTTATTCTGCTGATGATTAGGTAGTCCAAGCCAAAAAGTATGGCTGGATTCACCGAGAATCACACACTTCAACACAGAAAAGGCTTTAGAGATTATATAGTTCATCCTAATATTGCAGGTCAGGAAAGAGAGGTTATAGGAATTTTTCAAAGACATATAGTCAAGTAGTAGCAGAGCCAAAGTTAGAACTTGCATCTCCTAGCTACTATATAAAAGCATACCAGGTATGTACCACAAAGCTGCGTATAGTGTCCTTTACATTTATTATTGTGCAACTTTATGATGATACTGTATGATTAGACAATGATTTATAGTTTATAAAGCTCTTTGATCTTCATAGAAATTTAAGATATGGTCAGGGAAGTTACTACCATATCAATTTTCTAGATGTGTAAACTGAGATTAAGTGACTTCTATCTGGTTAGAAGCATCGCTAAAGTCTCGTGCTAGGGCCATAATTCTCACCCTCTGAATTTCTCCCGATTGCTCTCTCAGTATACTATGCTCCTTTTCCAGGTGATACCTTTAAGTAATTGACAAGAATCCAGAATATTATTTTGAATCTTGTAAACCATTCTTTCAAACAGTCACTATAGTATAATTTAGAGAGAACGAGAAACATTTAGGAAGAGCTTGGTTTTAAAGCTGATTCCACCAATTATTACCTGTGCAGCCTTAGGCAAATCACTTATCTTTCCTTTTTTATAATCTTTAAAATTGGGGTTGTAATATAAATGCTATTTTAACCCACGGAAGCATTGATAGGTTCAAATAAAATGATCTGTATGAATCCTGTAAACAAAGTGCTTTGTAAATGCTGTAGACTAAGGGATATTTATAAATTCTAAGATATGAGATATCTAAGCAGGTGAGGTTACATTTTTAATACCAACTTCTTCTGATATGGTACACACATATCATTTTTTCTGTAAGACTTTCTTTACTGGTCTGGACTTAAATACTTTCAAAGCATTTCATTTCTGGGTGGAAGCAAGAAAAATTGTGAAAGATAGAATTTACTACTACTTTGCCATATAGTTATAATTGCTTACAAATAAGAAATGACCAGCATTGTACAATGTCTTCATAAATTTGTACTGGATTTTTAAAATATGATTTTAATAATATTATTTTAAATTTCTTTCATTCAAATAGCTGATGGTTTATATAATGCAATGGAAGGAAAGATGACTGATCTGTAACTCTATACAATGAAAATCATTAAATCATGAAGTGATCCATTCAGTATTTAAAACAGGTATGCATTGACCTATATAACAATGTGTTAAATTCCTTAGATGATGCAAAAACTTGATATTAGGTAGTTAGATGTTAAGGCCCCGATTAAGAAACCAACACTCTTGTTGGGACTAAAAGACTATCATTTGAAACAGAATAAGAAAATACTTGTTCATTTATCTAACTAAGATTTGATGATCTATTGTTTGCCAACAAGTGTGCTTGCCCATAAACTGCCTCTAGTTTAATGAGGCAAATAAGCAAGGGAAAAAATATTGCCAAACAGAGTGATGTAACAGGAGCAGGACATTTGTTGAACAAAGGAAGGGTGGCTCAATGTGCTTATAAACGACAGGGAAACCTTCACAAATAGAAGACATGTGAGCTGTGTTTTGAAGAATGATGATTTTCACCAGATAGATAATAGGCAACAAAGGTATTTACAGGTAAAGAAAAAGCGTGTGCAAACTCAAGGAACAGAAAGGTAGAGCTGTGCATAAGAAACAACGTTAGTGGACTTTGCTTTCTAAGTCCTTCTGGAATCCCCTTCTCTGAATTCCCTTCCCATCTTAATCTTTGAGGGAAGATATCATCATTCTTTGTGACTCACTTCAAGCATTTATCTTTGAATCCCTAATGTGAACTGTTTCTTCCTTTATTTTAACCTTGACTGCACCTCTATAACTGGTAGTATTGTATTACATTTGCCTGCTTACTTGTTTGTCCCACTAGTATATTAGCATCTCAAATATAGAAATTATCTTATTCAATTGATGCCCTAATCACCCACCACTGCTTTTGACAAAGGCTACCTCACATGCTGATTAAATCACAGGTGAAAAAAATTAACTGTGACAATCTTTTTTTCACCAATTAATGGGAAGTATTGTTTTTACTTCTACTTAAAAACTCCATTCACACAGTATTCATATAGAGCCATCACATGAATTTCAAATCTAGGAAGGAATACAGAGTTTTTTGTTTTTGTTGTTTTTCCTCCCAGGTTCTCTATAAAGTTGTGATTAACCAGCTACAAGCATAACCCTGGAGGGACAAGAAAATGACTCAATGGGCTGTATGTTTTTCAAAACAATTCTTAGACTACTGTCCTTCACTTGTTATGTCTTTTAACCAATATTGCAGATTTCTCCCGCCAACCCCACCTGACAATAACATGACTCCAACTTAAAAATTATTATTATCTTCTTTGGGGGCGCCTGCGTGGCTCAGTCAGTGAAGCGTCCCACTTTGGCTCAGGTCATGATTTCATGGTTCGTGGGTTCAAGCCCATGTCAGGCTCTGTGCTTACAGCTCAGAGCCTGGAGCCTGTTTTGGATTCTGTGTCTCCCTGTCTCTCTGCCCGTCCCCTGCTCACACTCTGTCGCTCTCTCTCAAAAATAAACATAAAATAAATTTTTAAAAATTATTATCCTTGGGTTTTATAGTTACCATGGCAATATCTTTTTTTTCTTATCTATATCATTATACATTTCAAAACTGAACAAAATCAATTGTTTTAAAACCAGAGTTGTAAAACTGGTTTCCATCAATACAAAGGCAGTAACCCTGTCCTTAAAATTTACCATCAATGATAAATGAAACAACACAATGTCTATAAACATCTCTATATATTTCTCAGAATAAAGTGCCCTTTTATTTCTATCATGTTGAGCTCTTCGTTCTTTGATATAGTAATGGGAGGAATATAAAACCGGAAAGGTTAAGAATCACTGTTCCACAGCAACGTTATGGATCCTCATGTGATTAATACGCGACAACACAGACGAGTCTTCAAATCCTTAGTTAAATATTTATTGAGCATCCGCTATCAAACTCATGGTGAGAAATAAAAGGAAAAATAATAGTTTCAGTTCTCCAATGTTCCTTACTCTATTAAAAGACTAGAAAGACATTTCAAAATTAACTTTCTTTCCTATAAACATTCAACAAGGAATAGATGTGATGATAATATGTGTCTACTGAATGGGAATCTCCTCCTTTCAAGGCTCAGTGACTGGCACTTCTCACATTATCACATAGTTAAAAAAGTACCGATAGGCTTTTTCTACTTCACACTGGAATTCAGAGACTCAGAGAGTTTAGGCAAGGTGTTCTATATTAAGCAACTGGTAAGAGTAGACTGATAATTACCTCTAGGGCCCAAACTCCTGCCTGCGGCCTGTTTTTGTAAGTAAAGGTTTTTTGGAAGACAGCCACACTTATTCATTTATTTATTGTCTATGGCTGCTTTTGTACTAAAACAAATTTGCATAGTTGCGATAGAGACTGTGGCCAAAAAGGCCTAAATTGTTTACTATCTAGTCATATAGAAAAAAAATTGCTGAACTCTGCTCTAGAGCATTAAATAATGAACAGAAAACAATGATTTATTTAGCACTGTTATGCTGTCATGTTTATGCTTAGGGCACTATAAATACTCAAAATGTAAGACCTTGAGTTGTTTCTTGAAGGAGCCTATAATTTATCCAACTGGTAAAAAAACAACACACACACACACACACACACACACACACACACACTAAAAAAAAACTGTAATAACATGAGCACATAACCAGTTTGTCTGTATCAATTATTCACCCTGTTTATCTTCCTATAGGAAAAAAAAGAAATTTAACACATAAAATAATTTTATTTTTAGTGGCCAGGCTATCTTAACAATGGAGAAAGTGCCAAAAGGACCTATAGCAGGTATAAGTGTTCACAAATATTTACTTGTTCTTTTTCCTAACATACAGCTAGATTACATTTCATAGTTTCTTTTGCAGTGTGGTGTGACCATGTGCCTGATACGAGGCCAAGCTTTTCAAGCGGTGTGCTTGCTCTATACATGCCTTCATGCTACCTCCCCTGTGAGCTGGTGTGATGATGACAAGATCATAGAAAATAGTGAAGCCAGAAGAAGACAGATGTTTGCAAAGAAGACAACTAACTGCTTACAGATCATACATATACACCTCAGGCTGTTATTTCAGCCATTAATTATAACAGCAGGTCTAGCCATTAGCACATGTTAAACATGTTAACATGTTAAACAATGTTTATGTTAAACAATATAAGAATTAGTGCTTTGAAATGAAGTGTTGCTGTAAAATAATTTAAATTATGTGGCACTGGAAGGTGACAAGGAAATATGAATTAGAGCCTGGAAAAACAGGGATTCATTTAATTCAATGGCAAAATAGTTGGTAAAGCTCTTGCTGTGTAATAACATGAAAGGTAGACCAAATGCCTAGAAGTCTATAATTCAAGGAAACAGAGGCAGAAAAAGATATCATATTAGTGTGTATTAGCTATTACTTGCCATGTTAAGCAAGACAGTAAACAAAAAGGATGAGCTCTACCAAGAACTATTTGCCTTGAGAGCATAAATGAAAGAAAACAAAGAATCCAGAAAATTTTGGGCCTTGCAGAGTTCATTGTTTCTGGATTTAAAATAGTAGAAAATAAGATAGCCAAATATTTTAGGGAATAGAAAGAAATCTATTCATAATTATAAATTGAACACAGGGATTAAGCCCTTTGGCAAAAATCAGATTAAGACAAAAAGGGATGAGGGGAGAAAGGGGGAAGGGGAGGGTACATGGAGTTGAGGAAGCAGCAAAGACATATGCAGGTATGAGTTCCATGTTTAAGAAAGAAATTTGATTGTGCTGACTGACTACATGTTAACATGATTGAGAAGCAAACAGATTAAAAGTCTCAAAAGCTTTCAAGGGAATTCATATTGTCCCAAAAGCCCATGACCGGTAAACAGTCCTCAGGCCTCTTAATCCTCACTGACAAAAAGTAGCTCAGAGGGTACACTTTGCAAAACCCACTTCAGATCTCCAATGAGGACACTGAACAAGAAAGAACTTTCCAGAATTCAGAAGCAGGAACTATGCAGAACAATGCAAGGGAATTATCTCAAAGAGCAGATCCCCTTTCTATTTAAAGGACTTTTCAACTGCACAGTTTTTCACAATACGTCAAGTAAGATTCCATCAACGGTGTGGACCAGTGACCACCATGGTTTCTGCCTTCTTTCCTTTCTAAAGAAGACTTTTTACTGTGGATACCCTGTTCTGTACCTATCATCACATACTATGTGGGGTGTTTCTGCATATGTGTGTATGCACACATGTATGTTTATAGGTTTCTAAAACACAAGAGCCCTCATCTGAACCCGAATAACAATTCTGCACACTACTAAAAGGTCCTAGACTGATGGACACTTTAACTTGATGGGAAAGATGGTTAAGACAGAACCAGTCAGCTTCTGTTTAAAATCCATGGAGTGGCAAGGTCACTGTTTTCCAGCATCCAATTAGCAGAGATGTCACTACCAAGAGGACCTTGATATAATTTATGTCAATTCCCCCATTTCTTTTTTTTAAAGATACATTTAATTTTTATTTAAAAACATTCTTAGCAATTACAAATAAAAGGAAATTACTGGAATCTACAGATTTTGTTTACATCTTTTACCTTGTAAACAAGTTGATAAAGCATTTTTAAAGTTAGTCAATTAGTATTGAGTGTAGTTATAAATCAGTGTAACAAAACATGGATAAGTTCTGGTTGAGACAATTCCAAAATTATATTGAAATATGTTAAAAAGTATTAGTCAACGGGCACGTATGCCAGCTTCATAAATAAGGAGATAAGGAGACACAGC
This sequence comes from Panthera uncia, assembly GCF_023721935.1. Taxonomy (NCBI): domain Eukaryota; kingdom Metazoa; phylum Chordata; class Mammalia; order Carnivora; family Felidae; genus Panthera; species Panthera uncia. Next base: position 61,837,462 of record NC_064808.1, read on the forward strand.
ATCACAGAGATTATCAATATTCCTTAACTGATCTATACATTCAACATAAATTCAAAATTTTTGTGGTAAAATTTGACAAAAATGTATATAATGGAAGAAAGAACATGGGGGAGGGGAAGGAAAAAATAAAAGTTAGAGAGAGAGGGAGCCAAACCATAAGAGACTCTTAAAAACTGAGAACAAACTGAGGGCTAATGGGGGGATGGGAGGGAGGGGTGGGAGGGTGATGGGTATTGAGGAGGGCACCTGTTGGGATGAGCACCGGGTATTGTATGGAAACCAATTTGACAATAAATTTTATATTAAAAAATAGTAATATTAATTTTTATAATGGTTTAAAAGATTTTTAACATCAAACTTGGAAAAACAGAACATATGCTCACTTATGAAACTTAAGAATTGCAGAAGAAAAATTAAAAAAATATATAGAATTTATCTTTTTCAAATAAGAATCATTTATATTTGATGAACTTATTCATGTATCTATCTAGAAAAACACAGATGATAAATATACACGAATGTCATCAAGAATTGGCATCTTACTGCTTGCTATTATTGGCAAAGGTTGTATTAATTTCTGTATTTTTAGCTTGACAGAAGAAATGGAATTTCAGAAGTATTAAATTGCTTTATATTTTGATACTTTATTAAGTTGGATGGAATCTGCTATGCATGTTTTATCAGAAACCTAATCCCCATATATTCTTGACGTCTTTATAAGCTCCTTATTCTCTTTCAGTTTGTCTCTATCTCAGTCTTAATAGATGTAACTTCAGAATTATTACTGATATCTATTAGGGAAGATCTTCCTTATCTTTTTTAGTTATCAATTCCCCCATTTCTATATAAATACATTTAATGATAGAGAGCCCATGTGCTTTGTGCATATATTTAGTAGATACTAATAAGTCCTACCATATTAACATTTATAGGAAAGGGAGATGAAGAGAACTACTGTGGATGAATACCTACGTGTAAGGAACTATACTGAAAACAAAATCACTTGTAAAAAACTGCCTTATAGGGCATTCTTTCAATTTATGCCCCTTTCTATTTCTTTCTGTGAAGTCCGCTCAGCAACTCTTCAGTATTTTGAAACAATCTGAGCTCTCCTATTCCCCTCCTCATTTCCAGATCTAAATTCTTTTCTAGGATACTTTCCCATTTGCCTTTTGAAAAATATCTGATTTTGTAAAGATTTTAGATGGCAAATCAGTATGGCATTTAAATTACTTTCAATTGTTTTACAGTACTCAGTGGCAAAGATACAGGCAAAACCTTGCACTGACTGACTGATGGGTACTAGCAATAAAACCAAACAGGGCCACTCTAGAACCATTGTGTTATTTTGTGGTATGCAAATTTAACATAGTAAGGGTTTTTTTTAATTGAGTACAGGGAGTTATTCAGCATTGTTACATTCTATGCCGTTAGGTAGTGTTTAGAAGTGCTTCTACATACAGATGATTGATTAATTACGTAGTAAACATTCCATGGAATTCCTTATAAGGATTCCTTATATGTCTGTTGTATTAAAGCTACTTATCCCTCCTACATATATGGCCTCTTAACTAGTGTATTGTTATTTTTTGTCATTACAAAGTTTTCAACTGAGTGTCACAATTCTTTGGACTCTAAATGCTACTTCAAATCAGAAATAAAGATTGTCAGTATCTAAGGCATATGATGTTATATATGTTCACACTGGGAGACCATTAAATATACAAACATTATAAGTTTAATTCTAACTACCACTAAAGGAAAATTCTAGAGTTACGAATCTAGTAAATAATGTTGCTATTCTTTAGCCTCACATTATGTTTTGCCATCAGTATCTTTCATTCAGCATTCTTTACCTAAAATGGTGGCTCCAGTCAGCACAGTGAGTATTGCTGTGACAGTTAACACACAATAAATGTCAAGTCAATCATTCCATTCTTTTAAGCTACCATTCAGAGATTTAAATTTCACCAAAAACAAATGCAAATACTGACAGGACACATATGCAAGAAGTAGACAAGTAGTTTTGGCAAGAAGTAATTATCATATATACATTTAATTAGTTGATTACAATTATAAATGAAGATACTAATGATGTTCAGTTAAACTTTGTTGAATTAAACTTCATTATACTGTTGATAATAATAATTTCATTATTAGCTCTTCATTCACAAGTGGGATGGCATTTTCATATATTACTATACTTTGATGTGTCTTTCAATGTGTGACTTTGGTAAATTAATTTCACATCACTTATTATTGGTTGACTTTTTAATAGAATAAAGGGCTTAAATCATACACTCTAAAATGAACCTATTAGCTCAATGTTAATACATGAGAATGGAGAGTTTTGGTATTTTAAAATGTTAGATAACAAACACTCGTTCAGACCCATTTAATAAACAAGCACCTTTGGAGTTATACACGGTGAGTTATCTTAGGGGCAAAATGATAGATTTTATGATATCTAATCTAAATTATCTTATCCATGGAGCTTATATTAAAAGGGGAGAGGGGAATGCCATTCTTCTGTGATAAAATGTTTCACATGAATCCAGTTCCCTAAAACCATCATGACAAAAGTCATGAAAGAGCCATTCCCTGCTCTACCATATTGAATATAGCTCTGCTATCACAATTATCTTACCTATATGACAGTGAGATTCTTATCCATCAGAGCATATCCTATCAGACTACATGGTACGTTATAAGTGCTTGATAACCGCTACTGAATTTATCTACATTTAAATTAGTTATTTCATCTTTGTTTGAAATTAAAGTACTATATGATAAATTGTGATGGTTTTATATACAAATTCACATATATATGCGTATGTATATATACAACAAGAACGTGATAAGAGTGTCTATCATCCTGCAGGAAAACCTGATTATTTCACTAATTGAGAGGGAGGGCGTTTGAGAGAGTAAGGTTTAATTTTTTTTTAACTTAAATTGAAACAGTAAGTGATGAGCAAGGTGAGCTTGGTATAGCATGAATGAAAAGCCCTAGGATTTAGTTCCACATGGTCATATAGGGGTGTGGCCTGAGGTAAATCACTTAAAATCCCTAAACTTCAATTCCCTCATAATAAACCAAACTGTAATAATTCTTGTAAACATCAGAATATAAAAATGTTTAAGAAAATAAATTTATTGGGGCACCTGGGTGGCTCAGTTGGTTGAGCATCTGACTCCTGATTTCAGCTCAGGTCATGATTTTATGGTCGTGAGATCAAGCCCCACATTGTGCTCTGGGCTGAGTGTGGAGCCTGTTTGGGATTCTCTCTATCCCTCTCTCTTTGCTTCTCCCTCTCTTGCACTCTCTCTCGAAGTAAACAAATATTTCTTAAAGAAAATATATTTATTAATGTAAAGTATATTTGAAATACAAATGTGTGTAGTGAACATGTAGTTATGAAAAAGCCAATTAACTGGGATCTAATGCATATATGTAAGAGGCTACTAATTAACAAATGTGTAAGGAATATTTGCAAACCCATACATCCACATAGATAAATGTACACATATACACATAGCCTGCAAATGTATATACTGTATGCACAACCATAAACACAAATCAAAATACTACGCTTTCTGGAAATTCCTAGCAAAGAAGGAACTTTTACAAAATTATGTGCTCTTGCATGTAATTCTTTATTTCAATAAGGTTAAGTATTATTTATTCGGTAAGGTTTTCTGCTTGATCAGATATGCAAATAACAAGTAAAATCCTTTTGGTAAAAGATACAGCACTTATTAAATGCAAACATTAGTGTCGGAGACCCCTTCATTAGTGGTGACTTTGGCATCATGCAGAGCCTCAGTCAGGCAAGTACTCAAGCTGCCCTCCAATGAGGAGGTGCCCTTCCAGAGCCTTCACCCCAACGGCTGCAGGTATCTGGTATCAGCCTAGTTCCTCACTCCCATTCAAGAAACAATAGGAATTCTGCTCTGAATAACTATTTATCTTTAGACACAATGGCTCTAATATTTTCTGTCTTTTTAACTCTTTTTAAAAATTTATTTTTATTTTTAATTTACATCCAAGTTAGCATATAGTGCAATGATTTCAGGAGTAGAATCCAGTGATTTATCCCCTATGTATAACACCCAGTGCTCATCCCCAAAAGTGTCTTCCCCAATGCCCCTTGCCCATTTAGCCATCCCCCCACCCACAACCCCTCTAGTAGGAATTTGTTCTCTATATTTAAGAGTCTCTTATGTTTTGTCCCCCTCCCTATTTTTATATTATTTTTGCTTCCCTTTCCCTTATGGTCATCTGTTTTGTACTTTAAATGCCACATATGAGTGAAGTTATATGATATTTGTCTTTCTCTGACTAATTTGACTCAGCATAATACCCGCTAGTTCCATCCATGTGGTTGCAAATGGCAAGATTTCTTCTTTTTGATTGCTAAGTAATATTCCATTATATAAATATATATATATATATACACACACACACACACACACACACACACACACACATACACCCCACATCTTCTTTATCCATTCGTCTGTCAATGGACACAGGCTCTTTCTATACTTCGATAGCACTGCTATAAACTTTGGGTTACATGTTCCCTTTGAGCAACACACGTGCACCATTTGGATAAATACCTAGTAGTGCAATTGCTGGGTCGTAGGGTAGTTCTATTTTAACTTTTTGAGGAACCTCCATACTATTTGCCAGAGTGGCTGTACCAGTTTGCATTCCCACCAGTAGTACAAAAGAGTTCCCCTTCCTCCACATCCTTGCCAACATCTGTTATTGCCTGCTGAGTTGTTAATTTTAACCATCATAACTGGTGTGAGGTGGTGTATCATTGTGGTTTTGATTTGTACTTCTCTGATGATGAGTGATGTCGAGCATTTTTTCATATGTCATTTGGCCATCTGGATGGCCAACATGTCTTTTGCCCATTTCTTCACTGGATTATTTGTTTTTTTTGGATTTTGAGTTTGATAAGTTCTTTATAGGTTTTGGATACTAACCCTTTATCTGATATGTCATTTGCAAATATCATCTCCCATTCCGTTGGTTGCCTTTTAGTTTTGCTGATTGTTTCCTTCACTGTGCAGAAGCTTTTTACCTTGATGAGGTACCAATAGTTCATTTTTGCTTTTGTTTCCCATGCCTCTGGAGACCTATTGAGTAAGAAGTTGCTGCGGCCAAGGTCAAAGAGGTTTTTGCCTGCTTTCTCCTCTAGGGTTTTGATGGCTTCCTGTCTTATGTTTATGTCTTTTACCTATTTTGAGTTTATTTCTAATATTTTCAGACCTAGCATACCACACAACCAGGCTTCATTTGTCCAAATTTTGTGGGTTAGTGGCTTTTGCTTAATTATGTCGCATGAAACTGTGTGATCTAAGGCTGATCACATTAAGTAATAATAGGTAGCATTTGTTCTTTGTTCAAAGTGTTTTCTCTTCAATAACTCCTTCAATATCCTAACAACATTTCCAATGCAGTAGACACTATTATTTGCATTTAATAGATGAGGGATTGAAGCACAGAATGGGGTCAAATGACCCAAAGTAATTTAGGTAATTTAGCAGAGTCAAAATTCAACTCCCAGAGAGCCAAGAGATTAACTCTTCTAGTAGAAGAATAATCTTGATTTTTCTATCAATTTACTTCAATTTCTTCACTGTAGTACTCTTGTTGGGTCAACAAAATAAATCAGCTAAGTAAAGTGCCCAGCACAATGTCAACATGTAATAGGGACTCTATACTGTTGAGGAACACTATAATGTTAAAAGTAGTAGTAGTAACAGTGCTAGTAAGAGGAGGAGGAGGGGAAGCTCATAATTGCTTTATTAGAGTCTCATGGAATATTTTGTATCCTAAATATATCTCATTTGTAAGTTATCAAATAAAGAACAAAGAGATGTAAGTGAGTCTGACTTAAGATATGTAATTACCTCTTTAAAACAAAGCTCTGGGATTGTCTTAATAAAAGTAAAGAAAACTTAACTCTTCACATTGCTTGCTGCCTTAGGCATTTAATGTGGTTCCATTAATGGGAAACAAAAAAATATCTTTCTAAGGATTATATCCCTATCTTAAAGCTCTCTCTAGTACCAATTTCAATGTTTCATATAATCTTTTCATTTAACAGTATCTAGAATATCTATGTGATATGTGTTTAAAGTAAAGCTTGGGTCCATATGGAAAGCAGGAAGTTCCAAATGTTTTAGTAAAATAAAGCTGTCAGTAACAAAGACAGCTGTGGGCTCTATCATGGTATGGCCCAGGTCATTTTTATATCTTTATATTCCCTAGAGCTAGGAAGAAGGCAACCATGGCTATTGAACTTCTTAAGGCTCCCCACCTCCTTCTACTCCTGCCAATGTTTTCTGAATAATTAATTTATATAACCAACCTGTTTCTTTAGAATAAGCACCAAGAAATATCTGATACCACTGAAAGATGGAAAAGATATCTGAGGTCAGTTTTCCCAAAGATAACTGTCTGCTTTTTTAGGTCAAGAAAGAATTAGAATGCATACTTTCTGAGAATTCTTCTAACCATGTGAAATGAACAGAAGCCTTTGAAAATGACAGAGTAGTATTTAAATTCTGAGTCCAACACTTTGTTACTGTGTAAACTTAATCCAGTTGCTATCCCTTCCTAAGCCTCAGTTTTGTTTGTTTGTTTGTTTATTTGTTTGTTTTCAATCTGCCAAATGGCTATGACACTATCTATCTTTCTTGATGGCTATGTAGTTTAAATATGTTGGAAGCAAAGCTCTTGGAATGTTGCTTCACTCGAGGAATTAGTTTCCTTCTACTTTGCCCATTTTCTCACTGCAAAGGGGTACACTGTGAGAAGCTCCTCAAGAGGAGGAGGATGAATTAATAATAACACGAATTAATAATAATAATAGCAGCTAATATATATACAGTCCTCATATGCCATAAGCAAATTTCCCAAGACCACAAAGACAGCAAATGACATTGCTGAGGTCAGATGCAATCTGGCTACAGATACTATACTTTTATATATGTTACTGTGAAAATACTGCTCCAGACACATCCCTTAAGTCCAGGGCCTGTAAGGATTGAGAAATAGCAATCTATGAAAAGGTAATGAAGATTAGCTTTGTACACTGACCAGCTGCACAGTTTCCCTAAATGGATCTTGTCTTCCCGATACTGACACATCCTGCTGTCAACACATAAAGGCCCTGCAGAGGTCTTTTGTTCACTGAAGTGCAATGATCTCAATGCTGTCGGTTTTCCTTTTCTATTCCTAGCAGGTCTTACTCTCAATTTCTCAGCCTGCCCTTCCCAAAGTAGAACCTGCACTTCTGTGAGCCATTCTCGCTTAAGCATTTTTCCTCTGAAGAACTGTTTGGGATCATATTTCCAGCTTGTACTCGCCTTGTTTTTGAGATGGGATGCTGCTTCCTCCTCTTGACTGAATACATATGGACAGCTGTGGGGAGAAGCATGCTGGTTTCCTTCCCTAAACTCAAAGTATTCAGGCCGGTCTTTTAGATTCAGTGCAATCAGGGAATTAACATGTCATCAAAGTTTGACCTTTGATTGGAAAAGCATCTAGAATTATAAACTGAAAAAAATCCAAACTCTTTTTACTTTTACTTGTAATGTGCCACCCCACTGTACCCCATACAGTCATCTCATTTGTGTCCTTTTGATATACCAAAAGCAGACACATGTCCATGGCTGAACATGGTATGAAGAATAAGCTTGCTGAGACCATGGGATTGCTGCTGGCTATGTGGATCTTTGTAAACGTTCTTTCTGAGCTGACAGAAAACTTAGGAAGTTTGGGTGCATCAATCTAAGTCACAGAGAACAAGTGATTAGTTTGTTCAGTAAAGTCAGGTATAATGTCATCTAGGGACAGTTTCAATTAATGCACAAGTTGAAACAGTGGACAGTCTTACTGAGGCAGTTTGGCCTTAGTTCTGTTCACTATATCCTGCGGGGAGTGCCTGAAGGCACAGGAGGAACCAGATCTTGTTGAAAGAAACTGACAAGAAACAGAACTTGGAAACCCAGACAAGTCAGAATGGCACTCAGAGAAAATGCCCTGTTCCAAATGGAGAGAGGGCAATGGGTAAGATACTTGGACAAACAACTCAGTAAAGATGAATCTGAGAAGTAAAGACGGTGAAACGAGGATACAGCAGATTCTGAAGCCTGGAGAGAAACTGCTGCCCAAGTGAGTCACAATGTCACATAATGCTGGTCTGGTAGGATTAACAGAGTAAGCAAATGAAAATACAGAATTCTGGTTAAATTTGATTCTCAAATCAACAAAAACACTTTTTAAAAAATAACCATGTCCCAAATATTGCGTGGAATATACTTATACTCAAAAAATTATTTTTTATTTGAAATTCAAATTACACTGTCCTGTGTCTAGACTATATTCAAAATCTATTAGACAGGAGTGTTTCTATGAAGGAAATCCTTGTCAGTATTTCTCAGTAAATTAATACATTTTTTCTGGATCCCTAAAAAAAATCATGTCAAGATGTTAGGAAAAAAATAGTAAAAATCTTTGTCAGTCTCCTCTGAGAATTAAAACATAAGCAACACAGCAACATTATAGGTTTAAAAGAATCCTGTAAGCTCAGGTTAAAGAGTAGGAAATGCTGACCCTCAGAGTTTAAGGTCAGGGTTGAAAGTTCTAGGAACAAGAATACAAAGGCAAAGAGCTGTTCATGTGTTATGAGTGTGGTCCTGTCTGCTGCTAATGATGGATCATTCATGTAAACAAAATAAATATTAATAAAACTTTACATGCATGATCTATTTTATATAAATCCTATGAGTTATACTCCAAGAAAATCATTTGAGAAGCAAAATATGTCAGCATATTGACTTGTTACCATTCTGTGTAGTACTGTTTATCTAAGAGATACAAATGCCATATTTTTAATACTACCTAACAGTGCTTGCTAAAGCCTTATGGTGTTTATATTTTTGTTATAACCTACAATTTCTTGTAAATATTATATCCATACTAATGACTAATGAGCCTCTAAGTGGTCCCCAATGAGTCTGTCCCCTAGGTATACACACTTTTGTGTAATCCTTTCCTATAAGGTATTAGAGTTGGTCTGTGTGATCAAGAGAACATGGCAGAAGGGGTGGTATATCACTTTCAGGATTGATTATAATGTAAAGGGCACTTCAACTACATGCACTCACTTGCGCTCTCTCTCTCACTCTCACTCTCACTCTCACTCTCACTCTCACTCTCACTCTCACTCTCTATCTCTGCCCCTGTCTCTCATTCTCACTCTAGTTCTCTCTCACCACCACTTAGCTCTGGGGATAAACCATGTGTGAGGAATCCTAAAGAAACACATGTGATACCATGCACACCATAGGTTCCTGATTCAGAAAGTAATTACTACCTATCAAAAATTCCACTATTAGAAAATGGAAGAGTTACATGGTTCAAATATTTCTCTACAAGGTGAGAAATGGATGAGGAACCTATGGTCTGTATGGTACATGACTTTTTTGACTAGAGGAAAGGCTGATCGAATCTGAAGAATGGAGTTAAGGTTCTTAAAAGAGGAAGATAAACTCAATGGGTTATTTCTTTCCTTAGACTCTGTATCAAATCACATCTGCTTTATGATTTAGAATTTCTTAGCATTTTTATTTCCACATACATATCCAGACCCTGTAGTGCTTACTCTTGAATACCCACATTCTGACTCCTTCCCAAGAATTTTACATATCTGGCAAATTCTCCTAATATCATGGAAAGAAACACAGGCTTTGAAGTATAAGCACTGGTTTGAGTCAAGGTGCTGATCTTTATTAATTATGCCACTTACCTCTGGTTCTTAGTCCCATCATTTGTTAAATGGAGCTGGTAATATTTCTCTTATTGGTAATGTGAGAACAGAAAAAAAAAAAAATAGTGAAAATCTGTTAAAGAGTAGGTTCCAATAAAGAGGATTCCCAATATTGTTATATCATTTGATTATTTTATCTACAGTTCTGTGAAGTTAGTACAGCATATTTTTAATGTAGTATTTAAGTATAACATTCACAATTTCACAAACTAAACAAAGTTATGCAGTGTCTAGGTTAAGAAATAGAACAAATGTATTATCTTGAAAGTCTTCCCACCCATGTCCTATTCCAATCATAAATCATATCCTCCCCAGGGATACCACCTATCATGATTTCTAACGCATTAATTTTGCCTGTTTTTGAATTTTACATTCACTTCTAATTCCCAAAATCTGTCAATATGTTACATGACCAATGGCCTTAGCAGATGTGAGTAAGTTAAGGACTTTGAGATGGGGTCATTGTCCTTGGTTGGTTATTCAGGTGGGTTAATGTAATCACGTGGGTCCTTAAAAGGAGAGAACCTTTCCTGGCTATGGTGAGGGAGAGACAGAGAGAGAGAGGCACAGGGAGAAAAGGAGAGAAAGACAAAGAGATAGATATAGAGGTAGAGAGAGATAGATCCAGGCAGAGAGAGATGTGATGAGGGAAAAAGGGGTGAAGGAATCCAACACTGCTGGTTTTAAAAATGAAGGAAGGGGTAATGAGAAAAAGAATACAGGAGACTTCCAGAAGCTGTGAGTGGCATGAGAAGGGATTCTAACCTAGCGTCCAGAAAGGAACATAAAATACCTTTATTGTTGCCCAAGGAGACCTGTTTGGGTTTTTAATCTAAAGAACTATAAGATAACACATTTGTGTTGTTTTCAGCCACTAAATTTATAGTAATTTGTTACAACAGCAATAGAAAACTAATACAGCATATCCCTAGAGCAAAGATTTGCTGAGTCACAGGGTACACTTATACTTACCTTTATTGGAAACTGTAAAACAACTCTTAAAATGATTTTGCCAGTTTATATTTTTACCAAGAGTAAGTACATGAGAGTTCTAGTCCCTCCACATCCTCCTCATCATTTGGAATTTTCACTTCTCTGATAAAAAGTCATATTGTGATTTTACTTTGCATTTCTCCAACAATCAATGAGGTTGAACACTTTCATATTTTTATGGGGCACCTGGGCATCCTATCTTGTGATGTGACTGGTAAGTCTCTCACCTATTCGTCAATGTATTTTCCTTATTCAATTCTGAGGGATTTTTAAATATATTCCAGATACAGTATCATTTTCCAGACATAGTATCACAAATGTATGTTCTTATCTGTTTTGTCTTTCACACTCTTACTTGTTAACAAAGACAAAGGAAAACATTAAGATATTCTAAATCTCTTGTGGGTTCTATTTAATAAAGCTTTTCCTATTCCAAGATCTGCACCAGAAAATCTTTAGATTTTCTCCTATGATTTCTTCTAAATCCTTTATTTATTTATTTGGTCTTTTTTTTTTTTTTTGTCTGAATATGCAATCTGTCCTTAAGGCAAAAATTTTAAATCTTCTGTTACAAATAAGAAAGGTCAAGTGAGCTATGGAGATTTAAACATCAAATAGGAAGCAAAAGAGGAGCTTGAAACTTGGTCTTCTGCCTTGTCCACAAACACTGTCTGACCTCATGAAGTCTTTCTTGATATTCAAAAATCAAATTGATCTTTCCCTCCTATAGGCCTTACAATACGCAGTATCACTCATGAAATGTATTTTATAGCAAGTATAGATATTGTATGTATTTGTGCCTGCCTGTCTGCCCTGCTGGATTGTTAGCCCCTGTGATCAATGGCCGCTTTATTATTCATCTTCATGGGTCTCACAGAGTTAGATCAGCATAAAACTGGTGGTTTTAAAAAGAAGGAAGAATAACCATTAATTCCTGTGCTTTGTATCTATATTTTACATGGCAACAGTGACTTGCTATATCGCTCAAAAGTCATGTAAAAAACCTTATTATAAATAACAGTCCTCTGGCATAAAAAAAATGATCTGAGAGAAAATCTTAAATTAAAAAAGAGATGTTTTTAAGTAACATAACCATGAGAACAGGCGTGCTAACATTTTATAGTTCTCTGTTCTCAGAAGGTTCATTCTTAGTTACTTGTACTTAAATTAAAAAGCATATCAAGTTAATGGAGCCGGTTATCTTCAACTACATTTTATGTTGTCAGCATCTTTAGTCCTCAATCTCTTTACAGACTCAAGCTGCCTTCAGAGAGCCATTTGTGTTGGCTGAAAGTGCCTTCCCAAGTATTCTTTCTCAATGGTTCTTTTGCAAGTTCAAGATGAGATGTGTTTCCCTGTTCTCTTGTGTCTGTAGTGTTTTTTCTTCCCAAATTACTGTTCCCATAACTACACAGTTTTCTATCATTCCTAATATACATTTATAACAGTGGTTTTGTAGCATGTCATTCATTGGCCATTGTCATACTTCATTAATTTGTTAAAGTCAACATAATAGCTATGCAACATGATTAATTCAATTTACCACTTAGATTCATTTAATTCTACTCCTACACACAACCATTCTTGGTATTTTAAGGATCCCTGCCCAATTGCTCTTGCACTGGGACACTGGAAAAAGCAAAAGATTTGAAGTGAAGTAAACACTGGTTTAAATCTATCGTTTACTAGCTTCTGTCCTTGGACAAATCTACTTAATCTCTCTTAACCTCCATTTCTTTATTTTTAAACTATAGGATTGTTATGGGAAAACTAGCAAAGTATACTTATGCAAAGTACATAGCACCATGTCTGCAAAATACTAGGTCCTCAACAAATGTCAGTTCTCCTTTTCTGACAACAGAAACAAAGTTTAAAGGTAAATAAGTGATCTTGATTGACACGTTAAAATGTTCAGGAGGCTAATAGGAAGGCAGTGAGGATTATTTTTTTTTAAGTCTTATATATTTACTCTGAGAAAGAGCATGTACGACGGGTGAAGGAACAGAGAGGGAGAGAGAATCCCAAGCAGGCTCCATGCTGCCAGTACAGAGCCCGACACGGGGCTCAAACTCACAAACTGTGAGGTCAAGACATGAGCCGAAATCAAGAATTGGATGCTTAACTGACTGAACCACTCAGGCACCCCAGGGAGCCAGTGAAGATTCTCAGGAAGCAGATTATTTTGGTCAAATTTGAGAAGAGAAAGAGTACTCTGGTGACACTGTAGGATAAACATGGCAAAATAAGATCTTTTTGGACTAAGCAGGTGCCATCAGTGGGTAAAGAAATGGGAATTACTGGAGCAATGATGATCTGGAGAATGCATGCCTTGCCTGTATGTTAAAATTCCAATGATTAATATTAAAATTCCTTTAATTGTTTTAAGAAATCATAAAGACCCAGACAAAAGAGTGGCTGCCGTAGGGATAAAGTGACCCTACAAGAACAAAGGATGTTACCAGAATAAATTAGTCGCTTTAAAATTTAAATATTATTAAAAGAATCATACTGCAAATGCTTGCCAAGAGTTAGCTATTAAAGATATCTCTTGAGAGGTTCCAGAAGATGGCGGCGTAGGAGGACGCGGGGCTCACAACGCGTCCTGCCGATCACTTAGATTCCACCTACACCTGCCTAAAGAACCCAGAAAACCGCCAGAGGATTAGCAGAAGGGAGTCTCCGGAGTCAAGCGCAGACTAGAGGCCCACGGAAGAGGGTAGGAAGGGCGGCGAGGCGGTGCGCGCTCCACGGACTGGCGGGAGGGAGCCGGGGCGGAGGGGCGGCTCGCCGGCCAAGCAGAGCCCCCGAGTCTGGCTGGCAAAAGCGGAGGGGCCGGACGGACTGTGTTCCGACAGCAAGCGCGACTTAGCGTCTGGGAGGTCATAAGTTAACAGCTCTGCTCGGAAAGCGGGAAGGCTGGAGGACAAAGGGAGGGAGAGCTGCTGAGCCCCCGGACGGCAGAGCTCAGCTTGGCGGGGAACAAAGGCGCCAGCGCCATCTCCCCCGCCCATCCCCCAGCCAAAATCCCAAAGGGAACCAGTTCCTGCCAGGGAACTTGCTCGCTCCACGCAAACACCCAACTCTGTGCTTCTGCGGAGCCAAACCTCCGGCAGCGGATCTGACTCCCTCCCGCTGCCACAGGGCTCCTCCTGGAGTGGATCACCTAAGGAGAAGCGAGCTAAGTCTGCCCCTCCACCCCCCGTGCACCTTGCCTACCCACCCCAGCTAATACGCCAGATCCCCAGCAACACAAGCCTGGCAGTGTGCAAGTAGCCCAGACGGGCCACGCCACCCCACAGTGAATCCCGCCCCTAGGAGAGGGGAAGAGAAGGCACACACCAGTCTGACTGTGGCCCCAGCAGTGGGCTGGGGGCAGACATCGGGTCGGACTGCGGCCCCGCCCACTAACTCCAGTTATACACCACAGCACAGGGGAAGTGCACTGCAGGTCCTCACCACGCAAGGGACTCTCCAAAATGACCAAACGGAAGAATTCCCCTCAGAAGAATCTCCAGGAAATAACAACAGCTAATGAACTGATCAAAAAGGATTTAAATAATATAACAGAAAGTGAATTTAGAATAATAGTCATAAAATTAATCGCTGGGCTTGAAAACAGTATACAGGACAGCAGAGAATCTCTTGCCACAAAGATCGAGGGACTAAGGAACAGTCACGAGGAGTTGAAAAACGCTTTAAACGAAATGCAAAACAAAATGGAATCCACGATGGCTCGGCTTGAAGAGGCAGAGGAGAGAATAGGTGAACTAGAAGATAAAGTTATGGAGAAAGAGGAAGCTGAAAGAAAGAGAGATAAAAAAATCCAGGAGTATGAGGGGAAAATTAGAGAACTAAGTGATACACTAAAAAAAAATAATATACGCATAATTGGTATCCCAGAGGAGGAAGAGAGAGGGAAAGGTGCTGAAGGGGTACTTGAACAAATTATAGCTGAGAACTTCCCTGAACTGGGGAAGGAAAAAGGCATTGAAATCCAAGAGGCACAGAGAACTCCCTTCAGACGTAACTTGAATCGATCTTCTGCACGACATATCATAGTGAAACTGGCAAAATACAAGGATAAAGAGAAAATTCTGAAAGCAGCAAGGGATAAACATGCCCTCACTTATAAAGGGAGACCTATAAGACTCGTGACTGATCTCTCCTTTGAAACTTGGCAGGCCAGAAAGGCTTGGCACGATATCTACAGTGTGCTAAACAGAAAAAATATGCAGCCGAGAATCCTTTATCCAGCAAGTCTGTCATTTAGAATAGAAGGAGAGATAAAGGTCTTCCCAAACAAACAAAAACTGAAGGAATTTGTCACCACGAAACCAGCCCTACAAGAGATCCTAAGGGGGATCCTGTGAGACAAAGTACCAGAGACATCACTACAAGCATAAAACATACAGACATCACAATGACTCTAAACCCATATCTTTCTATAATAACACTGAATGTAAATGGATTAAATGCGCCAACTAAAAGACATAGGCTGTCAGAATGGATAAAAAAACAAGACCCATCTATTTGCTGTCTACAAGAGACTCATTTTAGATCTGAGGACACCTTTAGATTGAGAGTGAGGGGATGGAGAACTATTTATCATGCTCCTGGAAGCCAAAAGAAAGCTGGAGTAGCCATACTTATATCAGACAAACTAGACTTTAAATTAAAGGCTGTAACAAGAGATGAAGAAGGGCATTATATAATAATCACAGGGTCTATCCATCAGGAAGAGCTAACTATTATAAATGTCTATGCGCCAAATACCCGAGCCCCCAGATATATAAAACAATTACTCATAAACATAAGCAACCTTATTGATAAGAATGTGGTCATTGCAGGGGACTTTAACACCCCACTTACAGAAATGGATAGATCATCTAGACACACAGTCAATAAAGAAACAAGGGCCCTGAATGATACATTGGATCAGATGGACTTGACAGATATATTTAGAACTCTGCATCCCAAAGCAACAGAATATACTTTCTTCTCGAGTGCACATGGAACATTCTCCAAGATAGATCATATACTGGGTCACAAAACAGCCCTTCATAAGTTTACAAGAATTGAAATTATACCATGCATACTTTCAGACCACAATGCTATGAAGCTTGAAATCAACCACAGGAAAAAGTCTGGAAAACCTCCAAAAGCATGGAGGTTAAAGAACACCCTACTAACGAATGAGTGGGTCAACCAGGCAATTAGAGAAGAAATTAAAATATACATGGAAACAAACGAAAATGAAAATACAACAATCCAAACGCTTTGGGATGCAGCGAAGGCAGTCCTGAGAGGAAAATACATTGCAATCCAGGCCTATCTCAAGAAACAAGAAAAATCCCAAATACAAAATCTAACAGCACACCTAAAGGAAATAGAAGCAGAACAGCAAAGGCAGCCTAAACCCAGCAGAAGAAGAGAAATAATAAAGATCAGAGCAGAAATAAACAATATAGAATCTAAAAAAACTGTAGAGCAGATCAACGAAACCAAGAGTTGGTTTTTTGAAAAAATAAACAAAATTGACAAACCTCTAGCCAGGCTTCTCAAAAAGAAAAGGGAGATGACCCAAATAGATAAAATCATGAATGAAAATGGAATGATTACAACCAATCCCTCAGAGATACAAACAATTATCAGGGAATACTATGAAAAATTATATGCCAGCAAATTGGACAACCTGGAAGAAATGGACAAATTTCTAAACACCCACACTCTTCCAAAACTCAATCAGGAGGAAATAGAAAGCTTGAACAGACCCATCACCAGCGAAGAAATTGAATCGGTTATCAAAAATCTCCCAACAAATAAGAGTCCAGGACCAGATGGCTTCCCAGGGGAGTTCTACCAGACATTTAAAGCAGAGATAATACCTATCCTTCTCAAGCTATTCCAAGAAATAGAAAGGGAAGGAAAACTTCCAGACTCATTCTATGAAGCCAGTATTACTTTGATTCCTAAACCAGACAGAGACCCAGTAAAAAAAGAGAACTACAGGCCAATATCCCTGATGAATATGGATGCAAAAATTCTTAATAAGATACTAGCAAATCGAATTCAACAGCATATAAAAAGAATTATTCACCATGATCAAGTGGGATTCATTCCTGGGATGCAGGGCTGGTTCAACATTCGCAAATCCATCAACGTGATACATCACATTAACAAAAAAAAAAGAGAAGAACCATATGATCCTGTCAATCGATGCAGAAAAGGCCTTTGACAAAATCCAGCACCCTTTCTTAATAAAAACCCTTGAGAAAGTCGGGATAGAAGGAACATACTTAAAGATCATAAAGGCCATTTATGAAAAGCCCACAGCTAACATCATCCTCAACGGGGAAAAACTGAGAGCTTTTTCCCTGAGATCAGGAACACGACAGGGATGCCCACTGTCACCGCTGTTGTTTAATATAGTGCTGGAAGTTCTAGCATCAGCAATCAGAGAACAAAAGGAAATCAAAGGCATCAAAATTGGCAAAGACGAAGTCAAGCTTTCGCTTTTTGCAGATGACATGATATTATACATGGAAAATCCGATAGACTCCACCAAAAGTCTGCTAGAACTGATACATGAATTCAGCAAAGTTGCAGGATACAAAATCAATGTGCAGAAATCAGTTGCATTCTTATACACTAACAATGAAGCAACAGAAAGACAAATGAAGAAACTGATCCCATTCACAATTGCACCAAGAAGCATAAAATACCTAGGAATAAATCTAACCAAAGATGTAAAAGATCTGTATGCTGAAAACTATAGAAAGCTTATGCAGGTAATTGAAGAAGATATAAAGAAATGGAAAGACATTCCCTGCTCATGGATTGGAAGAATAAATATTGTCAAAATGTCAATACTACCCAAAGCTATCTACACATTCAATGCAATCCCAATCAAAATTGCACCAGCATTCTTCTCGAAACTAGAACAAGCAATCCTAAAATTCATATGGAACCACAAAAGGCCCCGAACAGCCAAAGTAATTTTGAAGAAGAAGACCAAAGCAGGAGGCATCACAATCCCAGACTTTAGCCTCTACTACAAAGCTGTCATCATCAAGTCAGCATGGTATTGGCATAAAAACAGACACATAGACCAATGGAATAGAATAGAAACCCCAGAACTAGACCCACAAACGTATGGCCAACTCATCTTTGACAAAGCAGGAAAGAACATCCAATGGAAAAAAGACAGTCTCTTTAACAAATGGTGCTGGGAGAACTGGACAGCAACATGCAGAAGGTTGAAACTAGACCACTTTCTCACACCATTCACAAAAATAAACTCAAAATGGATAAAGGACCTGAATGTGAGACAGGAAACCATCAAAACTCTAGAGGAGAAAGCAGGAAAAGACCTCTCTGACCTCAGCCATAGCAATCTCTTACTCGGCACATCCCCAAAGGCAAGGGAATTAAAAGCAAAAGTGAATTACTGGGACCTTATGAAGATAAAAAGCTTCTGCACAGCAAAGGAAACAACCAACAAAACTAAAAGGCAACCAACGGAATGGGAAAAGATATTTGCAAATGACACATCGGACAAAGGGCTAGTATCCAAAATCTATAAAGAGCTCATCAAACTCCACACCCGAAAAACAAATAACCCAGTGAAGAAATGGGCAGAAAACATGAATAGACACTTCTCTAAAGAAGACATCCGGATGGCCAACAGGCACATGAAAAGATGTTCAACGTCGCTCCTTATCAGGGAAATACAAATCAAAACCACACTCAGATATCACCTCACGCCAGTCAGAGTGGCCAAAATGAAGAAATCAGGAGACTATAGATGCTGGAGAGGATGTGGAGAAACAGGAACCCTCTTGCACTGTTGGTGGGAATGCAAATTGGTGCAGCCGCTCTGGAAAGCAGTGTGGAGGTTCCTCAGAAAATTAAAAATAGACCTACCCTATGACCCAGCAATAGCACTGCTAGGAATTTATCCAAGGGATACAGGAGTACTGATGCATAGGGGCACCTGTACCCCAATGTTTATAGCGGCACTCTCAACAATAGCCAAATTATGGAAAGAGCCTAAATGTCCATCAACTGATGAATGGATAAAGAAATTGTGGTTTATATACACAATGGAATACTTCGTGGCAATGAGAAAAAATGAAATATGGCCTTTTGTAGCAACATGGATGGAACTGGAGAGTGTGATGCTAAGTGAAATAAGCCATACAGAGAAAGACAGATACCATATGGTTTCACTCTTATGTGGATCCTGAGAAACATAACAGAAACCCATGGGGGAGGGGAAGGAAAGAAAAAAAAAAAAGAGGTTAGAGTGGGAGAGAGCCAAAGCATAAGAGAATGGGGGGGGGGGGGAGGGCAGGGTGGGTGATGGGTATTGAGGAGGGCACCTTTTGGGATGAGCACTGGGTGTTGTATGGAAACCAATTTGACAGTAAATTTCATATATTAAAAAATAAAAAATAAATAAAAAAAAAATAAAATAAAAAAATGAACAATAAAAAAAAAATAAAAAATAAAATAAAAAAAATAATAAAGATATCTCTTTACGTAAAAGAATCTAAAATACATCTTTTGTTTAAATCCTGATTAATAAGTATTAAAAGTGCTTAGGTAGCCCTAAGTAAACGCAGATAGCTTCAAAAACATATTTAAATACATATGCATATATTTAAGTGATAATAAATTACATGTGTTATAAATTACACATAAATCAATTGCTTTTAATTTCATCATGTTTTTTACTGTGAAGATCATTTTCAGCTTTTCCAAGGAGAATTACAATATTGCCCTACTAATAATCCCTCCAAAAAACAAGGCAGATGCACTAATAGGTTTTCATGGTGGGGTGGATAATGCTATAATTATGAGGAGGTTGCTGCTTACTCATGAAAGCAGGTTTAGATTTAAGCTGAGGGGTGAAATCCAGGTACTGGCCATGTAAGGTCATTAAAAAGCTGATTTTACATGCTGAGATGAGCTGTACTTCTTTGGCTAAAATCCAATTCAGTTTATGGTAGTATTTCCTGAAATCATTCCTGGACATTATAAATAACTACCATCTACTAAGAATCAACATTGTATAACTCAATTTACGTACATTATTTATAATCCTTACAACACTACCCAAGATAATTATAACATTTTCCTTACAGATGGGGAGATAAATGCATGCACAATAAAAAAAAAGTTGAATCACGTTCATAGTATGTGAGAAATGCATGGTTTAAAACCAGATCTCTTTTCCTCACAAGTCATGAGCTTTTGATGTATCACATGAAAACTTCTATTTTATTACTCACAAACATGATACAAATGTCATAGTTTTCTGTTATAGACATGGATACAAAGAAGCATGGGCAGTAGTGAGGAATCAACATCAGCCATTTTCATTAGACATAGACAAGTGTCCTTAATAAAATTTCAAAGTATACATAACAACAATTTTAGACTGTCCATACTTTATGACCCATATGCTCAGTGACCCAATCTAAGGAAAATCAAAGATGAATACAATTGATAATACTGTATTGTATATTTGCAAGTTGCTAACTGAGACATACTAAAAGTTCTTATCACAAGAAAAAAAATTTAACTATGTGTGATGATGAATGTTAATTGGACTTAATGTGGAGATCATTTCACAATATATACATGTATTTAATCATTATGTTGTACACCTAAAACTCATATAATGTGATATGTCAATTACATCTCAAAAAAGGAGATAAAGGGGCGCCTGGGTGGCTCAGTCGGTTAAGCGTCCGACTTCGGCTCAGGTCATGATCTCACGGTCTGTGAGTTCGAGCCCCGCGTTGGGCTCTGTGCTGACAGCTCAGAGCCTGGAGCCTGTTTCAGATTCTGTGTCTCCCTCTCTCTCTGCCCCTCCCCTGTTCATGCTCTGTCTCTCTCTGTCTCAAAAATAAATAAACGTTAAAAAAAAATTTTTTAAAAAGAGAGATAAATACAAAGAATGGCATATAAGAGTTTTTAACATACTGTTACTTACAATTCCCAAAATTAGAAAGCAACATATTAAACCAAAAATTAGTTAAGATAACTGTTCTATCACATATCTGTATGATATGGTATTCTAATCATTAAAAGAATATTTACAATTAATATACAAGGAAGTGATTATAGAATAATGTTCTATGAAAGTAAACAGAAGATAAAAAAATATATAAGATTGTGAACATTATATATGTCTATCCACATCTCTGCATATATTTCTTCTTTCTTTTTCTCTCTCCCTGTCCATTGATCCATCATCCATCCATCCATCCATCCATCTAGCCATCCATCCACTTGTCTACTATAATTATTAACGTTGTTTGTTAAAGATGACATACATTTTTAAAAATTAAACTCTTGTTTATAATTTCATTTTTCTGATTTAAACATACATTGTTTTTAGTTTTAAAATAAAATCCACAATACTTTTTAAAGATAATAGTTTTTGCCTGTCATGTTCCAAACAGCCTTTCTTTTCATAGTTTTAGGGCTTTAGAGCCAGAACCTAGCTCAGATTTGGCTAAAGTTAAAAAAAAAAAAAAAAAAAAAAACAACTATTTTCCTGACTCAGGCGAGAAGGTAAGAAGAATAGACGGGAAGATCTAAAGCTGAAAAATATGTGAAGGGAAAAAGTGATGATAGGTGATAAGAATCCTCTTTGGCTGGAATAAGGTAGTCCTTGGAAGAATGGAGTGAGGAATTATCACCTTTAGCTATTCATTCTATGATTGAATTAGGGTCATAAATATGTCAACCCCATAAAAATAATAAAATAAAATTTAAAATAATTTTTAAAAGAACCCCATGTAATTTATGCTGAGAATTGTTGCTACTAAGTAATTCCTATTTTTAAATTTTATACGCTTTATTTTTATTCTTTATTGGCAAGGACTACTAGTTGTAGCAGTGACCTAAAATCTGATGTATTTAGTCTACATGCATATATAAAGTGATGAATTTCTTAATATAGTATAGACTTTATAAGGTATTTTAATTCTTGGCAAGAGCAATAAAAAAGGGGAGGGATCTAAAATCTATTTAGTAAACACCTCTTAATACTTTAGTAAATACAATTTCTGGCCAGCGGTACAGAAAAACCCACCACTGCTTATTCCAAACTATGGTAAATTGTGAGTAGTTCTAGTGAGGTGTCAGAGCTATCTCAAAGAAAGGAATATATTCATGTGTATGCTAGAGCCAGCTCATATCACCTCATGAGAGCCAAATGTCACATTTTCAGAGATACTGTAATCTGAGTGATAAACACAACCATCATAAAAAAAATGTTATAGGGGTACCTGGGTAGATCAGTCAGTTGAGTATCTAACTCCTAATTTCTGCTCAGGTCATGATTCCAGGGTCATGGGATCAAGCCACACATTCGGCTCTGTGTTGTACATGAAACCTGCGTGGTATTCTCTCTTTCTCTTTCTCTCTCTCTCCCTCTCTCTCTTGCTCCCTCCCTCCCTCCCTCTGCCCCTCCCTGCTCATGCTCTAAGTAAATAAATGAATTTTATAAACCTACACCTAAAAAATGTTACAGACAAAAATACTAAGTATTCAAAATTCATGAATCCTTAACTATTTTCCTATATTCCATTCTTATCTATACTCTTGAAATTACTTACATCTCTTGTTTTCTGTATTCTGGAAACACTGTGTAATGGCGTGCTACTACAAATCTCTTTCCAATTTCACTTTCAGTAAGGCCACATTAGTAACTTGAAATCAATAATGGTGGAAGTATTTACACTATGTAAATAAACCAGGAAACTCTAAATCAGTTCTTTATTCCCACCTTCACTGGAAATCTGGTTATTAATATTTATCAGTAACCACAGAACATACTATTTCTTCATGACTTCTTCTTTTTCTTTTTCCCCGGCATGTCCAAATACAATAAGTTGTATTTGGATATCATCCATTTTTCTGCACTTATATCATGGAAAAACAAAAATCAATCAATCACAATCTCTTTTATATTTATTGATTATTTGATAATATGCTTAGAGCCATCCCGTGACACTGATGCTGTAGAGGGTAAAAAGACAAATAAAATATAGCCATTGCCTGCCATCATGGCAAGGAGAGGGGGAATGGATGGATAGATATTCAAGTATGCACTGCTTTGTTACTGAAGATAATGTATACCTATAAATATTGATTAATATTTAAAATAGTTTCATAAAAAGTCTCTTTCATTTGCTTCTCACATAAACAAACCCTGGGAAGTAAACTAGTAATTTAGTATTATGCCCACTTAACCAATAAGAAACTTAAGACACACCCAAGGTCACAGAGTGAGAATAATGCAGAGATAAAATAAAATCCAATATCCTACTCCTTAACTCTAAGTCCTGTGCCATTTGTGTTCTCTTCTACTATTAAAATTAGAAAGAGAAAACAGTTTCCAAATTCTATCCACTAGACTCAGTGAACTTTGTCTGGATACACTGAACTTTTTCTGGAAAACCTCAAAGGCCTGTTATAGAAATCTTAAAATCATTGGCCTATTTCATGTAGTATAATCATACAATGATTCTCTAATGCTGGATTCTCATCAATCCATAAAACAATATACTACACTTGAGATGTCAACCAGGACAGGTGGATTGACAGAAGACACACACACTGCTGCCCCTGAATCTGTGCTTCAGGTGCTTGGGACACTGATGGGCACAAGCAGTCTCTGGTTTAGAAAGGCTATAAAATGAAAAGCATTTTTTTCAAAAGCAAAGACTGCTGAAAGAGACAAGACGCATCTAATGAGGTGGAGGATGAGTCAGGCTGTAAGTGCATGAAGAGAATTACAGGAAAAAAGAATGCTTAAAAAGCCAAAAACTCAGTCAGTTGATGATATGAAATAAGGAGACTAAGTCAGTTATAAAAATCTGAGTCAGTCTGTGTTTATCTTTAAGAATGTTCAGATTTCTATGGAAAAAGTCTACTCAAAAGTTCCAATTACTAAGTTAGTCCCAGACCAAATCTATTCAAATATATCCCAGATAATCTGGTATGAATTCATAAATGCCACTGAAGGGTAAGTGCAACAAATAGAAAATACAAAATAAAGGAAAAACAGACTCACTCTTGTTGGTATTGTTTTAATCATTACTTTAGATATCTGATCATTATCTAAAACCCTGACTATAAAATATACCAAAGATTCTAGTTGACTCAGTACCCCAGAGATTATGATAAATATGTAGCAAAAAGTGGGAATGCAGGACATATTATGAAAATGAAATATTTTATCAGCTTAAAAAGAGTGATTAATGACCCACATCTATCTATGAAGATGAAGTTTCTTCTCAGAATCTCCAATAGTCCTCTGCCATTAAGCAAAACAGGAACTTCACTTTGTTGTAAAGAGGGGGATGCAGGGTAAAAGGGAAAATGAGTGAGAAGTTCTAAGTAACAATGCTTGTTTGTAGAGTAGCCCTGTTAACTTTGTCTTATTCAGTCCCTCTTCTATCTGTGTATTATCATGCTCTTCCCCATTAGCTCCAAAAATCTGTTTTGCAACCTAAAGAATACGTGGGCCTCATTGACAACTATGCCATGAATAAGACAATATTAAGGTGGTTAGTATGCAGAATGGTTCAGGAGTGTGGTACCAGAATGCAACACTGCTAACTGCTAGCCAGGTGGGCAGCAAGCTTGCACAGCACAGCGGTGAGGCATAGACTTTGCAGTCTTCCATGGCTTAGCTTATTTGAACTTGTTTCCTCATCTGTAAAAAGGGACTAATCAGTGTACCTATTTTACAGGCATTTTATGAGGATTCAATGAGTTAATATGTATAAAAAGCCTATAACTGTGCCAGAATATAGTCAGGGTCAAATAAAGTATATATTTATATACAAATATAATTTACAAATATACATACAAATTTGTAAATACATATACAAATATATAATATAGTATCATATAAATCATTATATATATGTATATATGTATATGTATATATGTATAATGATTTATATGATACTATATTATATATTTGTATATACATACATACATATGTATCTACATACATAAACATATATATATATATATATATGTATCAGATGTCTGAAGTAATGAAAAATCACAGCTAACTAAATGGAGTATCTAATCTGACTAAACACAGATATTGTCATGTAAGTTGCAGCAGCCATTTAAACTGAAACTTGGACTTGATCAAGTCAATAATTTCTTTATAAAGTTAATAAGAAAGTAAGAATCTAATGATATTGGCCTATGTCTTTTAGATATTGGTATTCTGATATAAGGGTTATAGGAGCCTATAGACTTCAGAGGAGCTCTATCTAACCTTTTTGGATAAGGTCATTATATTAGTTACTAATTCCGCAAAAAACTCACCCAAAAAATGAGGGATTTCAAAAAATAACCATTTATTACCTCTCAGAGTTTCTGTGGGTTAGAAATTTAAAAGCAATGTGACTGGGTAGTTGTGACTCAGGATCTCTCATTAGGTTACAGGAATGAGAATGTCTCAGGATACAATCATCTGAGAGCCTGACTGGGTCTGGGGAACACATTTTCAAGGTGGTTTACACAGGCTGGCAAATTGATGTAAGTGTTGGTAGGCTTCAAGCCCTCTTCATATGGGCCTCTCTAGTGGCTACCTGAGGGTCTTCAGGGTCATAAACCAGGTTCCCCTAGATACTGCAATCCAAGAGTTCAAAAGGAAAGCCGCAATGCCTTTTAAGCCCCAACCTCAGAAGTCATAGTATCACTTTAGTAATATTCTGTGACTCATATACATCAACTCTGATGTAATGTGGAAGAAGACCACACAAAACTGTGCATGTCAGGAAGCAAGGGCTATTGGGGGCTATTTTATAGGCAGTCTACTAGAATCATAAATTATAATCATTTGTCCTGAAGAACAAACATGGACACCAAATAGATCTATTTATACTGTAGGATAATATATTCCCTTCTTCAACAATAATTTATTGAGAACCTATAATGTGTCAAGTAAAATGCTACATGCTTGGTTGCATAAATTGAAGATAACAAAACACTAGATACAGGGATATAGAGAGGTTTATGTTTTAATAATAACTCAGGAGAGTTGGTGATGCAAAATAATTGACAGTTCCAATAAAAATAGACATCTTGTTCTGTCGTGACTTTGGTTAGGTTAAGTTAGTCTCTCAGATTTTGTGTGTCTTTAAGTAAACTTATGAAGTTGATTCCATGAACATAAATAAAGAACCATTTCTTGGGACAATGGTGATCCCACCAAGTTAGAAATGTGTTCTGGAGCTTGGGCTAGAAAGACAGAGAACAGCTATCACGTTCATTACTAACCTAGGGAGAGTAATGACCATAACTGAATTCATGGGGATGTAGTGTGCACAAAGTGAAGAAAAGACCGCTTATATTTCTGAAGACTGTTATATGGAAGAGAAAATGAACTAGTGTAGTTTAATAAAATAGTGCAGTTTAGGTGGTCACCTTATTCAGGAATGCCTGGTTGGTTATTTCTGATGGGTTTCTATTAAATTTCATTTTCTCGGATTCAAGTGCAATGACTCTAGCTTAGGTTTTGGGTTGCTTACATAGGCCACCAACGTATTAGAGCCACTTCAGTCAGGCCTTCTTATTTAACAATATATAACTAATGTAGATATTGAGAATGGGCATGTTCCTTCCTTCAAAAACCACAAAAACAATGAAGCATGAGCACACGTTATGGGAGTGTAGCGGCTGTGTTTCTTTTGGCAATCATGCCAATTCTCCAATGTACTCAATGATATACACTGTGTTAGCGAAATAAAAAGCCTCAGAAAATTAGAGTAGCTTCAGTTTCATTTACAACACAAACTGAACTCTGCCAAACATCTCTTTCAAAATCTAGTAGATTAGATAAACAAAAAATTGTCCACATTTCCTGATACCATGCTCATAAGATACTACCAAATTCAGAAGGAAGGAGAGTAAAGCCAATCAGATTGCAGCCTGGCTGCTAAATGGACTTGAACTATAATCATCTTCTTATGAAAGATATCATGAGCACATTTCAAATGGGAAGATACCTAATATCACTTCACAATTCTTTTTCTAATTACTGTTTTCTCCTCAAAATTCTAATGAAATGATATTGCATTTACATATCTTTAATGATGTTTCAATCATCCGTTATGAATACAGGCAATTTGCAACTTTTATTCAACATACTCAGTTGTGCACTGTTTATGAATTCTGATGTTTATTAGATAATTGACTAATTAAATCTTGTTTAGGGCTGAATTATTTAAGCATGCCCCATAGACTCCATTTTTACTCCACTTAAATTATAAAAGTCTTCGACATTCCCTACTGTAAAACTCTGAATAAAGAACCCTTAGCATTTAAGAGCTTTGAATTCCCACAAAGTTTACAAAGTTATTTATCCTACAGATAAATATTCACAGTGGCAAGGTGTCATATGATCTCTCGTCACTCTAGGATTTCTTAAGTCAATTACCGGTTCCTGAGATAGCAATTAAATGTTGCTTTCTCCCAGGCCATTATTCCAGAAGTTTCTAGCTCATTATTTAGAAATACACACAAAACATTTTCCAAACACACAAAACATCATGACAATCACTGTGGTTGTATAAAATATTTAAAAGGTAAAAACACAAGAATCTTTGGAGAAATAATCAAGTCTGAATTTTTTTTGGTTTCTTTGCTCCTGTTTTTATGGTATGTAGCATTCCACATTTCTGTAAGTGTTAATGGGAATTTGTCAAGCTTGGATAAGTAATTCCATATTTAAACAGATTTAATTATCCAATACATAGCTGATTTTCTAAACTGTCCACACTGAGTTTGCTGAATAAATGTTACAAATGAACTATATAAATGATGATTGAAATATTTTAAAATGCAAATACTTTCCTA
Source organism: Panthera uncia (assembly GCF_023721935.1). Classification (NCBI taxonomy): domain Eukaryota; kingdom Metazoa; phylum Chordata; class Mammalia; order Carnivora; family Felidae; genus Panthera; species Panthera uncia. The sequence continues at coordinate 61,865,214 of NC_064808.1, forward strand.
TCTTAAAAGAAGAAAAGTGAAACTGAAAACAATAAACAGAATCTCTTAAAGGTTTTCTCCTGGATTTCTGCCTACTGATTAGACTAATGACAAAAGAGACATCCTCAATGACTGCGTATCACTTAACATCAGTCTTCTCTTGGAGAGCAGATGAAACAGCTTTTACAGAGAAGACACAAAGTGTTCTTTGGTTGCTGAAAGTAACTTTAGGATTATATCAAAGGTTCATCTAAGGCTTTGAATCTTTATAAGGTTAGAAAAACAGTTACATTTTCAAACGGTATTAGAATTTTAATTTTTATGAAATCTCTCTTCTATAAACACCATTTCCCACTGAATCCATCAAGCCGTAATAATTTGAGTCATTGTAATCTCTTCAGTCATATAGTGTTCAAATACTTATATCTCCTGGTAGATACTGGGAAGAAAATTTTTGAAGGGCTGCATGTGGAATGAGATCATGGAAAAAGACAGATATGTATCTATTTCAGTACATTCTTTTCTAAAATGTGAAAAGTAAGTGTATGATAAACCATTACCCCTGGGTATTCTTTGAGAATACAACTGAGTGCTTCAATCAATTTGTAAATTTTAGCTTTTCCTTTTTATTTATTTATTTTTTTTTAATTTTAGGGTGAGAGACAGACAGAGAGTGCACAAGCAGAGGAGAGTGGCAGAGGGATAGAGAGAGAATCCTAAGCAGGCTCCTTGCTCAGCATGGACCCCAACACAGGGTTCAATCCCATGACCCTGGGATCACGACCTGAGCCTAAATCAAGAGTCAGATGCTCAACTGACTGAACCATCCAGTCAAAAAACCATCTTGTTTTTTTTTTTATTTTTAATTTCATTTACAGTTAATATTTTTCCAGTTATTCGTTACTACTAGATCTGGAAATTGGCAATCATGCCCATTCTCCAATGCACTCTGGAGATTTGAAGTGTTTTATACTTTTAGAATGCTTATCACAACATAAGCAGAATTGATTTTGTTCGTTATCTCTATTAATTGATTTACGTATATCAACTTTTTTTTCAAATAAGAATTCTTGTTCTGGCCCTATGACTAATAAGTGATATGTTATTAAATATTCCATTTATAGGGAACTTTATTTTTTTATTTTTTAATGTTTATTAATTTTTGAGACAGAGAGAGACAGAGCACGAGTGGGGGCGGGGCAGAGAGAGAGGGAGCCACAGAATCCAAAGTAGGCTCCAGGCCCCGAGCTGTCAGCACAGAACCCAATGTGAGACTCGAACTCACAAACTGAGAGATCATGACCAACTGCGAGATCATGACCTGAGTAGAAGTCAGACGCTTAACTGACTGAACCACCCAGGAGCCCCTATAGGGAACTTTATAAAACTGTAACTGTTTATATTCAGTTTATTTGTATTGATACCTTAGCAATGTTTTCATTGAAGTTTAGAAAGTCAATGGAATTAAATTCTACCTTACTTCAAAATTTATATTTTTGTTTATTGATAATCTATAAAAATATTTATTAATTGATAATCTATAATTGATAATCTATAAAAATATTTATTAATTACTCTGTTAATCTTTCATAAAATATAAAAGTAAACCACATGCATCACTTAATAAGTCTATAGTATAAAATGTAAAGGTTAGTATAGTAATTCTCATATAAAAGAGAAAACATCATGTATCTTATGAGGTAAATATACAGTCAATGGGAAACCAAGAGATCCTAAATACTGCTTCCCCTTGAGAAGATTAGGTAACAATTCTAGAATAAGTAGCTTTTGAGATGGAATGTCTTAGAAGTATATGGCTAAATAAGCAATGTATAAGGGAAGAGGGCATTTCAGACAGAGAGAAGGTAAACTATGAATAGACATAGAGGCAGAAAATCACAAAGTAACAGAGAAAAAAATTACTTCAGTCTAGTTGGACATGGTTAGATCCAAAATGGTATTATCTGAAAAAGCTTACAAGTTTGAATCCAAACTATAATCAACTATCCTCATTTTTGTGAACAGATTGTGAACTAGTATCTACAAACCCTCCATGAAAAATTTCAAGATAGTAAGAGAAAGAATGAATATATAAATACAATATACAAAGTTATGTTAATAAACATATACATACATTCATATATATGAATATACATGATATATATGCATACATATTACATGTATTATATATATATGTGTATATACATATATATACATACATACACATATATACACACATAATCTGTAGTAAATCTTTTGTGGGTTAGCAAGAGCAAATGATGCATTAACTCCTAAGTGTATGTAAAATACCTGTAAAAACACTAAAGCACTGTGGAACCTCCTTTTGAAGCAGGCTGAAAGGAAACATACCAGTTTTCTTCCCTTTTGAAAAATGGCACAACTCTTCATGGCAAGTTTATTTCTGCCCTCTATAACTCTTTGTGCACATTTATATACTTGCTCCAGAAATATTTTCTAAGTGTCTAAAATATGCATGGCACAGTGGTAAAGCAGGGTTAAAAGCACACACATGCAACTAAATAAATCGTCTACCCTTTAAAATAGTTTGTAAAACCAGCTAGAAAAGAATAAGACAGGGGGAAAACTAAGATGAAAGAACTAACTTTTATAGGAGTACTACCCTGAGTACCTAAGAGAGTCCAGTTGAAGAAGCCATACATTCTGCCCTTGGATGATGAAAATGAAGTCATGAATAAAAGACAGCATAGACACTAGTTACTGTAATGGTAATCATTGTATATTAATTCAGACTTCAATAAGACATCCACAAAGCCTTATCAAGCATACATATTCTTTAAATATTTTTATTATCTTGATTTTTAAAATACTATTAAGGTATTACCCCTTTATACTTCTTTCTTCTTTCATCTAACATTTCATATTCCACATAGCCACAGTACCTGACACAGTTAACTTTCCTAAAGGGATCAACAGTTGAATTAACCTGACAAAAATCATAACAGATATTTGGATTTAATGAAGCCAAATGAAAACATTTCTAAATGATCCCCCTCCTTCTAGCCACCATGTACACACCAGTGCTATAAGAAAATTAAGTGTAACCCTCTTTCTTTTCTTTAAAAAAATTCTTTTAATGTTTATTCGTTTTTGAAGGAGAGACAGAGTGTGAGTGGGGGATGGGCAGAGAGAGAGGGAGAGACACAGAATCTGAAGCAGGCTGCAGGCTCCGAGCTGTCAGCACAGAGCCCGACGCAGGGCCCAAACCCACAAACCACGAGATCATTACCTGAGTCAAAGTCGGACATTCAACCAACTGAGCCCCAACCCAGGCGCCCCAAGTATAACCCTCTTTCTTAAGGCAAAACTTCATTTAAAATCCAATGATTTGGTTATACTTATATTGCCATTTATGGCTCAAGCACCTGTTAGGAAGTTCCAAGATTCTAAATGTAAACTGCCATGACACAGATGAGCAGGTTAGTATGTTCCTGGTGAAATTCTCAGTAAAGCATATTATTCTTCTTTCTCCAAGTGGGATATGGATGGCATGTAAGAGAGGGGACTGAATATTCTTTCCTCCAGAAAAAAAGCCAATTTGATAGTTCTTTGATATTCTTAGTAAAATGGGTAATCATACATTTTCTGACAACTGGTTAACGTTCTAGGAGTCTTAATGCTATCAGTAGTATATGTATTAATATAAACTATTAATGGCCGACAAAGTGATGGGCACTGTAGTGGATATCTCTTAAGTATCACTAATATACATCTTGTAGACAAGGTAATTGAGATGCAGACGCTTTACATGACCAACCTAAATCAGCAGCTGCCAGAAACTAGGGGAGGAGAGTCAGCACTAGGCTGTAATTTTCACACTGGCATCAGTCAGTCAGTTGGAGCCTCACAGTGAACCCTCATGCACACATCCTTTAGTTACTGTCCCTCCCTTCCTGAGTGTGTTACTACTAAAAATTCACCTATCCAGGCATGGTGGTATAAGAAAATCAAGAGCCTGGGACTTTGAATTCAAACACGCGGCCTATGCAGATATGTAAACTCTTTGTATTAAGTTTCCTCTTATACTGAACAGAAGTAGTACATGGAGTTTGCTTTTGTGAGGCATATGCTTTGTAACTGCTCTGTATTCCATGTTAGGAAATAAAGTGAAAACTGAGGGTTCCTCACATGTTTGGGAAAATATTCTCTTTACAGGAAGCTTGTCCAAGTTGTCCAATCATGTATAGAAAAAGTTCCAGTTATTCCTCCACATGTGGGATGGCAGAAAGGCATCCACTCAAAGAGAACAGCATGTAAAAAGCCTGGATGCATGAAAGGCTTTGTCCTATAGATGATGAAAGAGCTCGTTTTCTACACTGAAAAATGAGGAACAGGTAGAGACCTGGTTGAAAAGGAAGTAGGGCCCATTTAGAAGGATCTTTTCTGCCTGTCTAAAGGGGGGCTCAACTTACATCTGTGACTGTGTGTGTGTGTGTGTGTGTGCTCAGAGATGGGCAACTCAGGGTTTTAGGAATAGGATGGCTACATTTGCTTTACAGAGATTACGTTAGAAGGGAGGTGAACTGAAGAGGTACACTATTTATTGCAGGGATTAGGGAGATGAAAATAAAAACAGGATTGGGATATTTTACACATCTATTTAATTTGTACTTGACAATGACCAGTTTGCCAGTTCCAAAACCAAAACAAAATAAAAAACCAGAAAACTAATACTGTATTTGCTATTTGTCAGAAAGTATGCTATTAGCAAACTTTATTAGAAACTTATTTTCCTTTTTTCCTGCAGGGTGCTTTTCTTATCCTTCCATCTTCCTCTTCTTTCCTGAATGTGGCTCAAAACCAGCATTAAACTTAGAATGTTACATATGGCCTTTATGTCATGAAATCACCCAGGATACTGAATGGATAAATGGGAAGTAGTTGTCTGTTGGGATTAACCATATGTTGTTAATTAAGAGTTAATTGGTAGGAAATCTTTATTTATAGAAGGCAAATCCATACTATTCTGGAAATTTAAAGTCTTCATCTTCTCAAAGAATTTCATCCAATGTATAAGTTTTCTTGACCACATAATAAGCACACCTGCTCATGGAAAACATTCTGTCTGAACTATGAAATTAGAATGTAATTGGTAAAATCAATTTCTTGAATAATGTCACAGGAGGACAAAGGTCTATCAAGGAAGAAAAAGAAAAAGAAACTTCATTCAATAATTAAACTAGCCATGATTTTTTTAAAGATATAAAAGCTTAGATACGGGCAGTAAGCGTTCATGAAAACACAATAAAACAGTACATAACTCTTTGTAACAATATAATGCTACTCTTGTGGCAAACATTTCCCTTTTGCAGAGTCAATTTCACATCTTTGGTAAAATCTCACTCAGAAATTTAACTCTAGAACCACATTTTGCCTTACTGCTGTTTACCACTTGACAACATAATTCATCCATGGAAAATAAGACATGCTCTACATGTTCTAAGGCAGTTATCTCCATTTGGCAAATGAAAAGCTTATTATATTGAAATCAGGGCGTGTACTGATAAAAATAGTGACACGAGCATTAAAGTTCTACTTGCTCTAAGAATTATATTGCCCCAGATGCATCTTTCATTGTCTCCTCCTGCCTCATGCTGCAGCCAAAAACTATTTACATGTATTTATTTGGCTTCCTACCTATGCACCAGCTGTTCCACTTTCCTGACACAATCCTTTCTTCAGTCCTCCTCCTTTGCTTAGCTAACTCCTATTCAACTTTAAGTTTTCATCAGCTACTAACTGGGTTAGGGACAATGCCTTTCATTCTTAGCACTCAGTGTTATACCCAATATGGCAATTAATATTCACATCATAATTCAAATTACCCTGTTTTCCTCCCCTATCAGTTGGAAAGATCCCTGAATATAGACAAAACTCTTAATTTTACTTCACCTAACTAAGAATGTTCTACTGTACTAAGAAGTCTGTTGAATGACTACATGCATGATAAATAAGTAACTGACAGGAATGAGGAGGTTAATATTAACTTGATCTTAATAGTAACCTCCTCATTCCTGTCAGTTACTTATTTATCATGCATGTATTCATTCAACGGCAACCTCATCTGACACTTAAATTGTGCCATCTACTGACAACAATCCCTAAATATTCTTCATCACCAGTCTACCCTAGTGCATAAATAATAGGCCCTGGTATGTATTTCAGTTAGTTGTACCTTGTTGAATTTAACTCTATTCCAGATCACTGACACTCAAACTTTAATATGCTTAGGGATTACTTGAGTGAAAAATACTAGAAGTTCACATTTGTGTTTCTACCATTGTAGATTCTAATTAAATTGGCCTGGGACAGGATCAAGACTTCTGTCTTCTTAAAAAATATTTATAGTAAGCTTCAGAGGTTCCTGGGTGGCTCAGTCGGTTAAGCATCCAACTCTTGATTTCTGCTCAGGTCATGATTTCATGGTTTATGAGATTGAGGCCCATGTCAGGCTCTGCACTCACAGCACAGGGCCTGCTTGGGATTCTCTCTCTCCCTCTCACTCTCTGCCCCTTCCCCATGTGTGCGCACATTCTATCTCAAAATAAATAAACTTTAAAAATAAAATAAGTCTCATGTAGGTCATCCAGGGACCATATTTTGACAAAGACTCTTCCACTAAAAAAAGAAATGTGCTTGGTGGGACATATCCCGTCCTCTGGTGAAACCATATAAGTTTCAACTGTTGCTTTTTCTTTGAGGCCAGTATAAAGTACCTTTTAAAAAACAGCTTTAGAATTTTCTAAGGACAAATATCAAAGGAAATTTTTTCTTTTTTCCTATTTTAAAACATATGTATGCCCTCTCATTTTAATCCTCATAACAATAAATCCTTAGGTTTAAATCCTTATTTAAACCTAAAAAGAAAAGCACTGATATTTGTGTTCTTCAAAATAAGAAAGCAGAGTCTCAGAGAGATTAAAGAACTTGAGCAAATTCAAAGAAGTAGTAAAACTGTAGCATGGGACAGCTCAATTCCAGAGTTTGTGTCCATTCTTCCCCCACCTTACTACATTGAATCCCTGAGAAACATGTTTTACCTACAATCTATCTAATGACAGTAGCCCCTAGAAGCCCAGTTAGTTGTAGTAGACTTGGTAGTTAGAAGCAGTGTCATAAAGAGACCAAAAGGAATCAACTGATGGTGAATCTGAGGAACACAGCTTTGATTTATGCCAGACACTGCACATGTGGCCTGTGGCCCATCAAGACAAAAGTGTTCTGGGGCGCCTGGGTGGCGCAGTCGGTTAAGCGTCCGACTTCAGCCAGGTCACGATCTCGCAGTCCGTGAGTTCGAGCCCCGCGTCAGGCTCTGGGCTGATGGCTCGGAGCCTGGAGCCTGTTTCCGATTCTGTGTCTCCCTCTCTCTCTGCCCCTCCCCCGTTCATGCTCTGTCTCTCTCTCTGTCCCAAAAATAAAAATTAAAAAAAGTTGAAAAAAAAAAAAGTGTTCTGTGTGTCCCATGAAATAGCACATGAATTAACATGAATGACAGTGATCATGCATCAAACCTTGAGCTTACCAACAATGATCTCATCATTGCAGGCCAACATGCCACTTGTCTTAAAAGTTCATAGCCAAACAATGGAGAGAGCCCAAATGTCCAGTGACTGATCAACGGATAAAGAATAGGTGTGTGTGTGTGTGTGTGTGTGTGTGTGTGTGTGTGTATCATAGAATATTATTCAGCCATAAAAAAGAATGAAATCTTGCCATTTGCAATGACGTGGATGGAGCTAGAGTGTATTATGCTAAGACAAATAAGTCAGAGAAAGACAAATACCATATGATTTCACTCATATGTGGAATTTAAGAAACAAAATAGATGAACATATGGGGGGGGGGGAGAAAGAGAATGAAACAAACCATAAGAGACTCTTAAAGAGACAGAACAAACTGAGGATGGATGGAGGGCATTGGGTGGGGGACTGGCTAGATGGGTGATGGATATTAGGAAGGGCACTTGTTATGTAGAGCACTGGGTGTTGCATGTAAGTGACTCATCCCTGAATTCTACTACTCCTGAAACCAATATTGCTTTGTATGTTAACTAAATAGAATTTAAATTAAAATTTGAAAAGAAAAAAAAAGTTTATAGCCTATTAAGGAAGAGAGATGAGTAAATAAGATAGATTATCATGAGTGCAAAAATGCAGATCCTGGAGGAACTTTAGAGAGTCCAAAAAATGATGCCAACCAGGTAGACCAAGGTAACTCCACGGAGAAGATAATATATAAACACAACTAGGATAGTAATACGCTCCACTTTATTCAAGTCTCTAATCTGTGAAGCTGTGGGGCTTTCTGTCCAGAAAATTCCCTCAATAGGAATAAGCCAAGGATTCAATTTCATTTTAATTGCATTAAATCCCAGAAGACTAGAAAAATTGCAAATGCGGTCCCTACAGTGAATGACTGTACCAGTATCCTCTTCATGCTTAACTGAAGCAGATAGAAAACCCACTAATTAACACAGGCAAAAAAGAGTAATTTAAGATTTTATTTAATTGAAAGCTCATAACTTACAACACAACAATTACATAATTAGATCATGCTTGTATTAATCTTTCTCCCTGATGCTTATAAATTCCATCAAGTTAGCTCACTGTACTTTGGGACTTAATAAAGTTTTCTTAACTCATTTTTGTATAGATAACCATTGTTCTATATATTCAGGAAGTGGGTGCTACAGAATCTATTTTGAGTACCCATTATAAACACAGAAAAGAAGTAGCTGAAGGACAATTATATAAGGGGAGAAGGATGATTTCAATTTTTTGACACTTAATTTCTTTTTCCAAAATTTTCCCTCCCCAAACTATCAGCTTTGGGAATAGATTTGGAAGTTATTTGAACACTTGCTGTAAAATATGAGGATACTTTCTAACAGAGGGACCATCCCTTTGTCCATAATACTAGAAATATGTATGGAGGTATCTATAGTGATCTTTTTGCACAGAGATTGTGACTATGGCCTCTGTTCCAAAAATAAGCAACATCTCTTAACACATGGCACATACATCAAGTCTTCTGTCATCCAGTCAATCTTAATGCTCTCCAATGTTCTTGGTGTTGATTTTTCTTATTCTTTACCATATATTAGTGGTCATTTGTGTGTACACATGAGTAGGATTGTGGGTGGAGTCCTTTTTATTTTTAAGTTAACTACTAAGTTTAAATTATATCATATTATTTATATTATAAAATAATACAGAATAGAAAACTTGGAAAGTGGAATATGAAAAACAAATTCTCTTCCTGCTCTAACCCAACTGGGGTTACATTTTTGAAGTTTATTTTTTCATAGTTGTAATCATATCCTACTGATTATTTTAATCACACCATTACCACTTTGTAACATAAGCATTTATCCATGACTCCTGCAGAACTTTTCATTTCACTCATAAGTTATGTCTCTCTATCTCCATCTCTTTCTTTATCTCCTTCCTGCATCTTTGGTCTTTTTCTTGTCAATCTCCACTTTCTTTTTCCATTCATTCTTCATTAGTCTACCACTATTTGGTTTTGGCCTCACTCCTCTACTGATATCATTCTATCTAAGGCTAAAAGTGACTTCCTGCTTTCATATACACAATGTATACTTTCAGTACTTATCCTTATCTTTGTTTTAGAGATGAAACAGGAGATGGGGGTGGTTAAGCAAAATATTATCAAAATCAGGAGCAAGAGGTATAATGGAACATGTTAGAAATCTTGAGATGACATAGTTTTAAATGTTGTCAAACTGTCTGCAGTTTTGCACTAAGATTCTTTCCCAGACTTAAGAGTTAGGTAGTCAGGGATAGAGAAAGTGGCCATGTAGATATGACAGAATAAAGTTGGTGTATTCTTCACTGTTTGCCTTTTGGGCTTGAAAGCTCAAAACCAGTAGTGCTGTAAGCAACAGTTTCATTTTTGTGGCTCACACTCATGGTCTCTCCCCTAGTTCAGGCCCCATAAGCTACCTAAGTCAACAACTATAGTATCCTCTAACCTGGCCTCCAATTATCTCACTAATTTAAGCTCTGTAGTCATGACAATGACCTTTCACATGTGGAAGTGCTATACCACAAAATAAAATGGCCAACATTTCATCACTTTAACACAACTGTAGTTATAATTTTGTGATGTTTTGTTACACATAACTGTATTTATATTATATAAATACATACACACATTATCTATCTATCTATCTATCTATCTAGAATGCTTATAGTATAAGCATTCCCCCAAACTCCTGGGAATATAGAAGTAGGAAAGACTTTCCAGAGAATTTGAATTGAATGAGTTGCTCTTATTTTAGAAACTCAATAATTACAAGGTACAGATAACATATAGTAATAACTAACGGCATGCACAGTGGGCCCACACTTCCAGGATTCAAATCTTGCCTCAAGTAATTAGTTTGTGACTTTGAACAAGCAATTTGACTTTCCTGTGCGTACTGTCTACATTGAAGAAAATATAATATTTATGTCATATAGTTGTTGTTAAAGATTAAACAACATATTATATGTAAGGAATGTAAGTGTTTAAAAGTATCTGGCACAGAGGTGCCTGGGTGGCTCAGTCAGTTAGCATCTGACTTTGGCTGAGGTCACGGTCTCACAGTTTGTGAGTCTGAGCCCCACATCAGGCTATGCGCTGACAGTTCAGAACCTGGTGCCCACTTCAGATCCTGTGTCTCCTTCTACCTCTGCCCCTCCCCCACTCATTCTCTTTCTCTCTCTCTCTCTCTCTCTCTCAAAAATAAAATAAACATTATTTTTTTTAATTTAAAAATGTATCTGGCACATAGTAACACACAGTTACTACATATATATATATATGTACATATATATATCAAGTAATATTACCACATCTGTATATATTACACACACACACACACACACACACACACACACACACACACACACATATATATAATTCAAGTAACATTATTGTATCTGGAAAACATAAAAAAATACACATTTTATTTTACGAAAGAGAGGCAATTTAGTGTACTATAAGCAAGGACTGGATTTCAGAAGACCTCATATCTAATCTAGCTCTAATAATAATTATTGTATAATTTAGGGAAAATCTCCCTAACTAGCTAATTACAAGACAATTATATTCTACAGATTTCATGCATGAGGAAACTAAGGTTTGCAGAACCTTTTGACCAATGTTTTACAAATGGGAAATGAAACCAAGGACTCAAAAGCATCTCCCTACAACATCGGTGCCTCTGTAAAATACATGCATTGGGTCAAGTGATCTTGAAAATCCTTTAAAGAAAATCAATTACATGATAACATAAAATAGCAACTTCAACAATAAGTAAATGAATATAGTTGCCCTACTCAATTAAAATTTACTGAGACATTAAGTCTTTTTAATATAGACATTCCTGGCAAAGACATAGAATCATGTCTGCTGAGAACGAAAATACTATCTCATTCTTCATTGTGAAATTCATTTTTCTTTCGCTATTTCTTAAAACAGTGCCAAAAATCATAGACATTTAAGGATTGGGTTTTTTTTTCCTCCCTTCCTGCTTGTTTGACCATGATGGAAAAATATATAATGAACACCTTTTTACTGTGAAGAACTGTTTCAGTTTATTCAGAAGCTCTGCTAGTAACAATAGATATCTTTATGTCAAAATTACTTTTATAAAGATTTTCCTCTTTCTTCTTTGATTCAAAAGCATGTTTTACAATAACAGCACCATGCCTACATTAAGCATAAACTTCAGGAAGTACAACTGAATAGTATAATATGTTCAGTGCCAAAGTTCACACTTTCTTGAACCATAGAAATGTCACCTTCCCTTGCAGGTTTCAAAAAGTGTCTCTTTACCAGGAATATAACAAAGCTTCAAAGGTTCCAGAGTCAGGCACCAGGCTCCTGTAATTGGAGGGTGGATATGTTCTCACTGGAAATAGTGCCCAAAATAGAATAGAAATAAGCCAGATGGTCCTGACTAGAAGCTTAATGAGAAAGCTTATATATTAGTAAGTCCCCAGTTATGAATTAAAGATAAAAATTATTTAAGGTAGAAATATCACTACAGTCCAAGGAGAACTGCTGAAGCTAGAAACAACTTCAGAGATATTTAAGCCAAGTGCTTCCATTTTAATCAAGGAAACTGAAGTCCAGAGAGGTTAATGAGGTAACGTCTTGCGGCAAATTCAGGGAAAAGCAAAGACTGGGACTCAGGAGTTCAGACTCTTACTGCAATATAACTAAATATATGTTTTTCATAATGTGCCATTTAGCATGTAAAATTTATGACACGCCTGCCTACCAGAGACTGCCATCCTATTGATATTAGACATTTTGTATTGCTTTTGTTCTAGGTGAACTAAAACGTGGTGCTCATGAACACCTTACTGCACATGAAGTTGTTAAAAATGTATGTTCGAGCAAAAACTGAAATGGGAGAAACTGTCAGTGATGCTACAGGGAGAGTGTCATGTCACTGCAGGAAAGGATTAATTTATTTTCTAATCTACATGTAAGCAAAAAGTGACTTTTTCTGCTTGATAGTTTGAATGTGTCTCTTCTTGGTGCAGGTGGCAAGGATGCAACCACCAGAGAGAGAACTAATTTCACATGGAGGACACAAAGAGCTCTTGGATCAGGGACAGAGAGCTATGACATCCTGAGTCACAGCCAAATTTCTCAGGTTATGTTACAAGAAAGCAAAGCAAAGTCTGTAAAAAATCACGTTGCAGACTGAGAATATCAATACTGCACTTGGAACAAGTGAATAGGAAAAGAGATACACTGAGTCATAAAGATTTCAGCATGAGAATTTAAAATCCAACTAAAAATCTGATGGTGTGAAATGCAACAATAGGACATCAGCAGGAGAAGTCAGGTTAATCCAACCCAAATATTATTCCACAGGCCAAATTGATTACAAATAATTCCCAGCTTTTTTAATATTAGGAACCAGAAAATGATATTGATATCAATCTTTAGAGCCTGAGAGCCATCAAGTATGATTAAAATTGCATAAGTCTGAATTAATATGTGTAATTTTTATGGGAGCAGATTTCAAACTTTGGGCTTAAAATTATTTGTCATTTTCATAGATACCTGAGTTAAAAATATCCACGTTTTCTTGAAGTTATTAAAGATATACATATATCAAGACTGGGAAATTTTACATACTCGATATTCAAAATTTTCATACAGAGATACACAGAAACACTTCAGGTAGCACAACTCTGTACTATACATTATAAACACACACACACACACACACACACACACACACACACACACACACCTTCCCTGAATTCCATCTGGAGTACTCTATATTACTGTGAAATTAGAAACTCAGAGACTGAGAAGCAGATGTCAGTCATAGAATCCAATCCCACAGCTCTAAACCTGGAGGTATGTGGCTGTTTAGTGTCTTCTAGACAACTGGAAAAAGCTAGTTTTATTATACCCTACTGTGTAACTGTTTGAACAGAGGGTTGTAGGGTTTTGATAGCTATGTTATAGATTTTTTTTTGTTTTTACTTTTTAGTTTTTTGCAAACATAGTATTTTGAAAACATGTGTCTTGTACTCTGCGATATTCTCTATTTGAACTCATGTAACTTTTATTTTATACAACACGTGATATCATTTGATGCAAAACACCATTTACCTAATTGATGTAAAATGCCCATTTCTATTTTTTTTCTTCTTTATTTTCAAAATAATCATCCAAGTAATCAATAATGTAAGTTAGACTGTATTTAAGGTGAAAGTTATATACACACACATATATACAATGACAATTATATATGTATGTATACATATATATATATATATATATATATATATAGAGAGAGAGAGAGAGAAGGAGAGAGAGAGGGAGGGAGGGAGCGGGGGAGAGAGAGAACTCTATATACAGTTATAGAAAACCCTAATTATAAAAGAGTATGACCAGGGCACCTGGGTGACTCAGTCAGTTAAGCGTCCTACTCTTGGTTGTGGCTCAGATCATGACCTCCTGGTTCGTGAGTTTCAGCCCTACATCAGGCTCCCCACTGACAGTGCAGAGACTGCTTTGGATTCTCTCTTTCCCTCTCTCTGCCCCACCCCCACTTGCTCTGTCTCTCTCAAAATAAATAAATAAATTTTAAAATATATTTAAAAAATCAAAATAAAGGAGTATGACCACTAACTGCTAGAGATAAGTGCCAGCTAGAGAAAATAGGAAACATACAATGGCTAAAATTCACGTAGTTTTCTGTACAAGTTTTATTGAAGGTTTAAGTAACAATTACAAATTAGTGCTCTCTTATATGCCAACTCAAGTAACAGTTAAAAGCAATTTTGAGAAAGAGTCTAGGATTTCATCTAATCTCAGCAGGAAAAGAAGTTGCGTATGAAAAAATAGGCCTGCTGTAGGTTGATGAAAAAGAAAGTCAGGACATGTGACCATGTAATGACACTCTATGCTCAGAATCATGTTGCATCAGGCACACAATTTTTTGAGAAACCTAAATCATGACTCCCGTTCTCATGGACCTTGTATTTTTTAGAAATGTCCTATGAGTAAGAAGCAACCAGAACATATAAAGTTGCATATAATAAACAGGTGATTTCTGCAATATATATACCGGACATGCTACAAGAGTTCAGGGGCCTATAAAAGTAAAAGTTTATAAGGCAGTATATTTGGCATGGTGATTGGATTAAAGATGGCTATTCATGACTTTAATAAAGACTGCAAATGATAAAGTTGCTAATGTTTGATGATAAAAAAAAGTAAAAATGAAAATTTTAAATTAACATGTTAAATGTAAATTTACATTAACATCCCAAATTGTCAAATACCTAGGGAAATTTAATGAAAAAATGTATAATCTTTTTAAACTGAAAACCCAAATCCATTGCTAAGAGAACTTAAATAATATCTAAATAAATGGAAAAATATCTAATACTCATGAATAGAAAGAATCAAAATTGTGATTATGTTAATTCCCCTCAAATTGACCTAGAGACTTAGTGAAATCTCAATCAGAATGCAAATAGAGGTGTATATGTGTGTTTGGGTGAAAACTGACAAACTATTTTATTATTTTCTAATTTTAGTTGATACACTGTTATGTTGAAGTATACAACACGGTGATTCAACTTCTCTCTACATTATGTTATGCTCACCAAGTATAGCTACCATCTGTCACCATACAATGCTATTACAATATCATTGACTATATTCCCTATGCTCTCCCTTTTGTTCCTGTAATTTAGTCTACCACCAGAAGCTTGTATCTCCCACCCTCCTTCACCCATTTTGCCCATCCCCCAGACAAGCTATTTTTAATTATGTTTTATGGAAAGGCAAAGCACCAAAAGGAGTCAAACCAATCTTGAAGAACAAGACTGCAAAACATACTACCATAGTTCAGATTTACTATCATTAAGACAGTATGGTATTGGCACAAGGACAGAAATTAGGATTAACGGAAAGAATAAAGAGGTGGGGTTTTTTTAATACACACTTTTAAGGTAACTTGATTTGCAATAAACATGTAACTGCAATTCAGTGAGAAGAGGATAACACTTTCAATAAATGTTGTGGAAAAAGTTAAATATTTGTGTGGAAAAAAAGTCTTGACCCTTACCTCCAGACCATTTATAACATTTAAATCAAAATGAACTTCAGATGAAAGGTAAAACCTGAAAAAATAAAGCTTCTAGAATAAGGCAAAGAAAAATATTCTAGTGACCATGGATTCAGTAAAGATTTTTAAGACAATAAATAAAATTCACTAACTGTTAAAATAGAGACTGATGAATAGGATTTATTAAAATTAAAATTAAAACATTTATCAAAATATAACATGAACAACATGAATATGCAAACCACATGCTGAGAGAATGTATTTTCTGTGTGGGGCTGGGGGTGGGTGTGTATCCAAAAGAAAACTCCAAAATATATAAAAAAGCATTAAAAATGCATATCAATAAGAAAAAAAATGAAAAATATGGGCAAAAGACTAAGTAGGAGCTTCAAAACAATGATTTTTCTCGTTTATAGGGCACTTTCAAATACAGGGCATTCTCCAAACATGTAAAAGGATATTCAACATCACTAGTTATCAAGAAAATGAAAATTAAAACCATGAGCCCTTTTACATAAGCATGAGAATGGTAAAATGTAAAAAGATTACAAATATTGTTGGTAAGGTTGTATAGTACCTAAACATCTTACAGTGGGATATTACATATAACATATTATCTACCTATTCTAATCTCTGTCTCTATGTATCTGTATCTATCTATATATCTATCTATCTATCAGGAATATAAGTTGTCATAATCACTTTGAATATCTGTTTGTATCTACAGTAGTTATTCTATTGCCCAGTTATCTAACTATGTACCCATGAGAACTGAGGTGTTTTATCAACCAAAAGATATATTCAAGGGATGTTTGTAACAGCATTAACATAATAGTCATGGAGAAAAAAGAAATAACCATCAACAGTAGAATAAATTCATAAAATAGGATATTAAATAAAATCTTTGAAAAATAAGAGACACTATGTACACAAAAACATGAACCTCATAGACATTATGCTGAGTGAAAGAAACTATAAAACAAAGAGTACATAATGTAAGTCCATTATAATTCACTTAAGAAAAAGGCAATAAAGTGGTTACCTTGGGTGAGAGGCTGGTGGTATTTGGCTGGGAGGGGGCAGGAAGAAACTTTCTGAGGCTCTGTAAATGCCCTTTATCTTGGCCTAAATGATGACTACATGAATTATAGATCTGTAAATACTCAGCGAGCTGCACATTTAAACTAGTAAACATTATCTTTGATATTATTTTATAATTACATTGTTTACCACTGAAAATGTAATAACATGGACTAACATTTTAAAAATATATATTTATTCATGTATGGCTTTTTAGAACCATAAGGGATCTTAGAGATCATTTAATCTAGTATTTACCAAAATGTGATCTATGGTCCACTTTTGGGGGTATCCCCCTCTGGAAAGCTTATTCACTGTGGGCTCCTAAGATACACACTGGGCATACTGACCCAAATCTCTGGGGATAGGACTTGGAATTCTATATTTTAAACAGGTCTCCTAGATATTATTTATATCTACTAACAGTTGAGAACTATCATCTAATTCAGCCTCTTAAGTTTACAGTTAAAACTTGAGGCTGGGTTGATCCAAAGATATATAATAACCACTGGCACAATCAAGTAAGATTCAAAAAACTTTTGGAAAGCCTTACACACAGCAGAGATATCTTATCTCATTTTATTTTCTTACAACATCACTTGATAGCTATTACCCTTAGTTTTTACATAGAGAAATCAATTCCCAGAAATGCGTTCTCATCTAACTTCAGAAAGTGTGTAAAATTTTGAGCCAGCATGCAATTTCGTACCTTCTGACTTAGAGTCCACTATCACCCTATGCTTTCCACTGTGCTGTAGGTTGAGTGTTAACTGCACATTCTTCAGAGTTATCATTCTAGGACTCAGATTCAAGGCTTTTGGTATGGATGCTACAGTAAGGCAACTCAAACACAGCTGAATGTTTTTAAATAAAATAGCAGCCCTACAGGATATATACTTATATAATGTAACCAGGTGAAAAAACTCTGTACCATAACACAAATGTTTCTTGTCATAAACTCTTAATCGTTAATACATTCAGTCTCAGGAATTCTTAAAACGGTAGATCTCTCCGTATTTCACTCACAAGTTTCCCTATTAGAATCTCTGCATCTAATGTTAACAAAGCATCCTGTTGTGTGAAGCTATAGCAGATAATTGCCCTTGGGTTTTGAATATCTTTACATTGTGTTGAAAAAGAAGAATATGCATATAGCTAGATGGGATGAAGATAAAGGATTAAATAAAACTTAACAGAAAAGCAAAATAAAGGCTTATCCTTTTCAGTCCCATAATTTGAAAAAAAAAAAAAAAAAATCCCCAAGCAGATCTGCCCCGAGACAACCTTAAGCAGCATTAAGGTTAGTGATTTTGGAACCCAGCCAATCTATGAGAAACTTCTCAGGGGGAAAAAAAAGTGATAATTACACAGCACTTGTTATATATCAGTGCTTTTAAAAGAGATTTCATATGTATTATCTCTTTTCAAATTTATAAAAACACTAAAAAGCAAGTATCATTTTATCATCCTTATTTTACTAACTGGAGCGCAGATGGGTGAAGTAACTTGTCTAAGGTTGCTAGCTCTTTCTTGGATGATCTCTTATTCCTTCTTTTGTTGCTCACACACCACTGTGTGCATGTTTCATCACATTATTGTTATAGCCTGCCTTATATTTGGGAAAAGAAGTGTCTGTGGAAGATTATCTCTCCCTGGATAGGTTTCAAGATACTTCAGTGTAAATAAAGGCATCAAACTGAGAGGATAACCAGGAAACTTTAGGCTATCACCACCAACTACAAAAAGAGTAAGTAAGAATTACTGAAAACCCACATTAAGTGTTTTACTTACATAATAACATCAAATCAACAAATACCTATTTACCCTTGTTACTAGATAAAGAAACTCATTAAGTGGGAGTAGCTTACCCATTATGTCAGAGTAAATGACAAAGCAAGAATTCAAACTCCAATCTGTTTCCAAAACCCATGCATTATCCCTACTGCACTAAATACCAAGTTGTCCTAGTCTGTTTGCCTCAACTAAGTGATGGCATGAATTCAGACTGTTTTGCATATCAAAGGGAAAAGTAAAAAGTTGTTTAAATGTGAGATGCTAACACGAGTTGTGATAAGATGACACTCACCTTCTGCTCAGGAATAAAACTATTATTCATTTGAAAGCCCCTATTCTCAGTGGGGAAAAAAAAAAAATAAGGAAAAATACAGACACAGTGAGGATTTTCTACATTGACTGGATCTTCGCAATCTTTCAGTCAACAGTATCTTAAAGAGGAATGCCAATCCATTATAACTTCAGGATTTGGTAGCATTTTCACAATGAGCATAGCAATGAACATAGCTTATGAAGTCCAGCCTCTGAGTACTTGGCATGCTGATCTCAGAAAAGACAAAGGGGTGATATGCAACATGATAACCCTTAAACACTTCTATTATGACCATTCACTCTTTCAACACATTCACCCGGAGGATTCACTCTTTCACCCAGAGAATTTTGTGAGTCACTGGTGGAAGGGGGGATACAAAGATGGCTTACAATCTTTTTTTTTGTTTATATAATTGCATTGGCTTAGTTTTGAAAAAGTTATTTCCTCCTTGGCAATTTGGTTATAATTACAGTAAACAATTACTAGAGAGAAAGAGAATTAACCCTCGTGGATGACATAAGTTATATGAGGAACAAGTGTTTTATGTATGTTATCTCATTTAATACCCCCACCAACCCCAACAAATGTTACAACTAAGTTATAGACAGATGAGCTATTTTTCCAAGAACAGGAAGAAATGTAGTGGTAAAGCAGAAATTCATACTTTCTGGGGGCATCTGGATGGCTTAGTCAGTTAAGCATCTGACTCTTGGTTTTGGCTCAGGTTGTGAACTCATGGCTCATGAGTTCTACCCCACATCAAGCAGTTCTAGCCCCTGCTTAGGATTCTCTCTCTCTGCATCTGCCCCCCACCCCCACCCCCACTCAAAATAAATAAATAAGTTTTCAAAAAAGAAAGAAAAAAGAAAGTCATACTTTCTGGCTCCAAATACCCTGCCTTTTCTTCTCACTCAATTCAATATTGTAATGGCTATGGCTTCATAAGATAATATGGACACTTGTTCACTTTACCTTATTTGGGAAACACACATACACATACACAGAGGCACTTACACACACATATACATGCAATACAACAGAAAAAGAAAGAAAAAACTTAACTCAAACAGTATAGCCTTAAAAAGAGTTAGGGAGGTACTTGCTAACTACACATTCAATAAATGTTTATTAATCTTTCAGGAGCCAGCAGAAAAGGGGAGTTTGGTGAGCTGGGACAGAAAGAGATAATTGTTGGCATAGTGTTCCCAAAGAGTTGGAAGGCAATGTCTTATGGGGAGGGGGGAGGTGGACATTAGAAATGTATGCTTATGTAGAATCTGCGCTGTGTGAGGCATTGTGTTAGGAAGTTTTGTACAATATCTCACCTGATCTTCAAACAACCCTGTGAAGTAAGAAATATTAACTTCTACAGATGATCATGTGAATGTTTGAGAGATTATATAACTTTTCAAGTTCATGTTAGGGTATGACAAGAAGAGTCTAACCTCCATTTCCACACACTAAAGCTGCCACACAGTTGGAACAATTATATATAAGAAATTAACTTTTTTAAGAAATTAATTATTATAACTAAGATTGGAGTTTGAAGGAAGGTAAATTTGGGAAATTCAAATCTCTATTTTCACTGCCAAATGGCAGATAATGACCACTTGAGAATAATCATTAGCCTGACCTTCTCCTTTCTATTGACTCATCAGCAATGCTCCTTAGCTACACTAAAGGGGTGTCCTCACATCCTCACAGACCTGCAGCTGCTTGGCCTGTGCTATGTCCTCCACTAGGTCTGATAACAATGGAACCTGGGGTCGGACCAAACCTCTGGGAAAGAGCCAAGTTGTCCACAGGAGATTTTCAAATATGAGTTAAATAAAAAGGAAGAACAAAAAAGAATATAATAAGCCCATTAGAGCAATCATATATTATCTTCTACCAAAGCCACTGAACTTTGTTGTTGCTCTTACTGTTTTTCATGCAACAAAACAAAGTATGGAAAGAGGCTGCAAACCTTCCATGCTGTAGCAGTCTTGGGATTAACCTTTTTTCGCCTCTATACAATATTACTGTCTATGCTGGTTCTGAAGTTCATTAGCTCTTTGAAATCTTGTGTATATTTTTTGTTTTGTTTTATATTAGAAACACTTTGTAAATAATATTACTTCCTGTTGTTTAAAAAAAAAAAAGAGTCAGGGATACAGAAGCCAATGCTTTAGGTGCAATTCAATATTGTTCTCAGTTTTTAATTATTCTCCGTCATTATTTAGCTTAACCTCATCCTTGACTTCTGGCATAAGTAGAATATTTCTTTCAACTTACCAGCTAGCCTTACACTTTTAGTTCAAAACATATCCTGTGGCATGCTTCTAATGATCTAGAGGCCAGAATTAAAACAACTGTTCTTGGTTTTTAATCCTATGAGGAAAAATGATTCCAGAACTTTACTTAAAATTAATCAAAGTGCAGCGTTTATTTTCCCTTTTTAGAACCTGGCTTTTGACCTAAGATACACTATGAAAATATTCCCCCAAAAAAGAAAAAATAGTCCTCTGTCATCCATTTCTAACTCTATTGATTTCCCTGCTATAAGACTATCAAAAGCATGAAATCCCTTCCAATAATAACACCATGTTACCCATTAGGTTGTGTCCACACTCCCACCCAAAATGACATGTTGAAGTACCTCAAAATGTATTTTTATTTGGTAAAAGAGTCAGTGCACATATAATTAGTTAAGATGACTAACTAGTTAAGTCCTACTGAGTAGGGTGGGCCTGTAATCCAATCTGACTGGTGTCCTTATAAGACAGTCACGTGAAGACAGAGACACAGGGGAGAAATGCCATAGGCTGACAAAGCAGTGATTGAAATGATGTAGTGCAAACCAAGGAGCACCAAAGATTATCAGCGAGTCATCAGAAGTTAGGAAAAAACAAGGAGGACTTTCCCTACATATTTGGAGGGAGTATGGCCATGCTGGCACCTTGATTTCAAGCATCTAGGCTGAACACCGTGAGAAAATAAATTTCTGTTATTTTAAGACACCTGTCTGTTGTAATGTGTTTCATCAGCCCTAAGAAACTAACACACATTATAACAAATGTGTATATTTATTGTAGACTCCACCATATTTGCATGCTTTGTATTGAATTCAAGTCTCAAAGTAATGTTTTTTATGTCTATTTAATCTATCTTAAATACACTGGCATTCCCTTAACCTGGTACTTATTCCTCGATATCAACTATTTCCTTACTTTCCTTACTCCTTATTCAAATCTCAATTGGAAAGTCTCCTCTGGAAAGAGGCCTTCCCTCACTACCCTATTTAAAATAGTACCTCATACCAGGGGTGCCTGGGTGGCTCAGTTGGTTAAGTGTCTGACTCTTGATGTTGACTCAGGTAAGGTCATGATCTCATAGTTCGTGATTTCAAGCCCCACATTGGACTCTGTACTGACAGAATCCCCCTGCTTGGGATTCTCTCTCTCCCTCTCTCTCTGTTCCTCCCCTGCTGTGCTCTATCTCTCCCAAAATAAATAAAAAGCTTGAAATAAAATAAAATAAAATAAAATAGTACCTCAGATCGCTCCTTATCTCCTTATTCTGCTTTATTATTTTCATGTCACATAAAAATTCCTGACACTATATTGTATATTTATTTTTGTACATATTTTCTGTTTGTCCAAACTTGAGGGTAGACTCCACAGAGATAGGAATTTTGTCTTTTGCTCTCCTTCGTACTTTCAGTATTTGTAACAGAGATTAACACTGTAGGCATCAAAATAAACTTTGAGGGTTGAACAAAACCATTACCATTCTGTATATGAGGAACCTGTTTCAGTACTAATTTAATATTAGAAAGGACCAAAAAGTTCACCCAAAGATGGACCTGCATATCTGAAGAAAAAACAGTCTGAGCCTAGGCTGATCTGAATTCTGTATGTTGTTATTGTTTCTATGCTGCCTTCTAAAAAGATTATAGCTTTTAAAGACCTAGTTCTTCAGATTATTTTATACATACCAGAAGGTATATTCTATTGTCTAGTTTTGAAGCTCATCTCTTTACAACTTCAAAATAGAAACACTGCTTCATTTTCATAATACAAATTTTTCTCTGTAGAAGAATGTCAACACACATTACTACAGAGCTTTTCTTATATAGGAGCTCTTAAATTCAATCATAAAAATGCTGAATTCATTTATTCATTCATTCGTTCATTTATTCATTTGTCCTTAATTAAATATGGTGCCCCTGTTAAGGGGTAAAACTCAGGCTGAGCACTGTGAGGGATTTAAAGTTGCAAACTGGTGCATCTGGGTGTCTCAGTCAGTTAAGCATCCGACTTCAGCTCAAGTCATGACCTCGTACTTCGTGGGTTCAAGCCCCACATCGGGCTCTGCACTGGCAGCTCAGAGCCTGGAGCCTGTTTCAGAATCTGTGTCTCCTTCTCTCTCTGTCCCTCCCCTGTTCATGCTCTGTCTCTCTCTGTCTCTCGAAAATAAATAAACATTAAAACAAATTTAAAGATAAGTGGCAAAGAGGCTCAATGTTATAGTCCCATGGAAGAGATAAAAGAGATATATAAATCAAGATATTTTAGTTAAAAAGTGATAAATCCATCAAATATGCATCATACTAGTTAAATTAAAAAAAGACATGAAGCCAGAGCTGTGGGTCCTCACCTCTCACTGAGGTTTGATGCTCTATTTGTTCTCCTTTCCCTCAGTCCTAAGGATGTTAAGGGCCCCCCTTCCCATCATTTCTAGGCTTTGGGTGACTCACTGTGCTTCTTTGTTCCCTTAACTCTGGCAACACCTCTGTAAATTCATTAAAGTTTATTTATGAAAGCTGCTTCATTTGAACCTTTTGGGAAGAAATCTATTTCCTATGATATAATTGCTGTACTTAGTATATTTCCTGATCTATAGTAGTCACTCAATAAATGTTATTTATTAACAGTTACTGTTATTCCAAACTATACTTTCTTTCTTTTTTTTTTTTTTTTTTAATTAAGTAACTCTATGCCTAATGCAGGGCTTGAACTCATGATCCTGAGATCAAGAGTTGCATTAAGGGCTTAACATAGGTGCCAGGAGTCCCCAGACTAGAACATTTCTAATAATCATGCAGCCATGCATAAGCAGGTATGAATTACTACTGCAGATACCCATTCACTAATATTAGTCTTGAACTAATTTCACCTTTAATTTCCAAAATATGCCTTTATTTTAAATTAACATCAGGGAAAAAAAATTGATCCTACTGGCATATGAAGCAAGTTTTCATTATTTCATTGGTTGAAACTTATCGTAAGCAAGCAAACATTAAAATCAGAAGTACCTTTGAAGGAATAAATACACTTAAAATTTCTTAGCTTTCTGAAAAATTTAATGATAATTACATTTTTATTATAGATAAGATGATTAATATTTTTAAAGTCCTAATAAAAAAAATGTAGGTCAATGTACTTTAAAGAGCTTGTTGGAAATTAATGATTGGCCTTTGGCATTTTCCACTAATTTTCTGTCTTTTAAAGAATTGCAGAAGATAAGTGTTTTGTCTGAATCAAGCATCTCTTGTGTCAGACTATATCCTTAACAAGTGCATAGAAATAACAGAAATGATTTTGTGCTCTCCAACTGTATTCTCAGAACCCTCTTAGGAGCGTCTGAGAAAAACAAATAAAGAAAAGAAGGGTGATATTATGTGCTGAATTGTATGCTCCACTCCTCAAATTCTTATGTCTAAGCCCTAGTGCCACAGAATGTGACTGCATTTTGAGACAGAGCCTTTAAAGAGGTAATTAACTCAAAATGAGGCCATTAGGGTGGGCACTAATCCAATCTGACTGTGGTCTTCTTAAGAAGAGGAGATTAAGACATACAGTGACAGCAGAGGTGCCTGGACACAAAGGAACGGCCATCTGTAAGCCAAGGAAAAAGGCCTCAGAGAAAATCAACTCTTCCAAATCCTTGATCTTGGACTCACAGCCTCCAGACCTTTGAGAAAACCTGTTGATAAATGCATGTTGTTAACCCAGTACTGTACCACCCAGTAGGTGATATGTTGTCATGGTAGCCCAAGCAAACTAATACACTCAGTATATATTTATTTGACTACTTTTCATAAAATGCGTGAAGCATGTGATATTTTCACTAACTTAAGGAAAAACATATTGCCACATTTTTCATATGAAGATTATTAATTTTTAAAAATGTATAGGTAACATAATAAAAACAATTCCAAACATATTAAATTGCTGTTACAACAAAATTTTAAAAGCTTAAAGAATGTTTATCCTCATAAGGAAAGTCAAGATCATAGAACATATTTTTTGGCAAAATGTAGTAAAAAGAATATATTGGTTTCATTCAAACTTATAAACAAAAAATCTCAGTAATAATATAGAATCTAAAATAATCTCTGAATAGAAAAATAATGGAATTAATTTCAAACCTTTTCTGCTTTTTTGGCACATATTTATTGAGCAACAGTGATAAGGTATCACAATATAGAGTTGTCCAATATGATAGCCACTAGCTACATGTGGCTATATAAATTTAAATTGATTCAAATTGAATGAAATTTAAAATTCCATTCTTCAGTTGCACTAGTCACATTTCAAGTGTTTAATAGTGACATGTGGCTAGTGGCTAAATTATTGGATCGCGCAGATATAGAACATTTCTATCACTGCCCACTGTTCTATTAGACATTAGTCCTGGGTCCATGTCCTGGATTTTTCACTTACTAGTTATTTAATCTTTCTGTAACTCAATTAATTTATTTTCAGGTAGGGAGCAATGAGTAAGCCAACTCTCGAAAGATTATTATGAGAATTTAATGAGCTAACACCTGTGAAGGTCAATTGTAAATTGAGAAATGTTATAATAAGTGTTGTGCTATGCCAAATGAATGTACTAGTGTACTAGCTAAATATACTCAGGCAAATTAGAACAAGGACAAATTATTATTATCAACATTTTAAAAGACAACTCTTGAAATCTCTTATAAATGGCTGTTCCACTGCATTTTAACTCTCTACAAATTTGGCATAAGAACATTTCATTTATTTTGCAAAATAAACACGTCAACCTGCTAATTGGAAAAAGTAACCATGTTCCTAACATTCTCAGTGATATCTGTCCTGTCAAAACCCTTCATTTTTTCATGTAATTCAAATTCCAGGATCTTCCACACTGTCTTTAAAATGGTCCCAAGTTAGAAACATCTACAGTCATTCAGAGTACTATTCATTGTGTCATTAAAGAACCTACTATGCCTACTTTGGCAGATCAAATTGTTATATCCAGGGTGAGGAAAAAGGAATAAGGAAGATGAAGACTGACGACAGCATCAAATATAAAACTCCAAGTAACCATTCATTCACTTTGCAAACATTTACCTAAAATTTATTCACGCTAAGTAATTCCTAGCTACTACAGATACAGAGAGGAGTGGGATGCAGTCCCTGTGCTTAAGAGACATTTATATAAGTAACTAAAAAATGCAATATATGATTCTAGCTATAAATTAGATAATATCTATAGCTTGGATAGCAGAGTGCTGACACATGAAATATTCTCAGTAAATATTAGACTTTTATTATATATAATACTATAAGCACAGCTACATTATATATATTCATATATATTCATATATATATGAATATATATTTTTTATATATAATATAAATTATATTTTTATTTATAAAATTTTATAAATAAAATTTATATTTTATTATATATAATACTATAAGCACAGCTACATTCATATATATTACGAATACTATATGCCATATATATGCAATTTTTGTGCTATTATTATTAATAAAAGCAGAGGGTTTTATTTTTTAAAGTTCTGAAAAGTAAAGTGTTATAATTAGGGTGAGAAAGGAAAGTCACCAAAGCTCTCATAAAATGGTTAACAGATTAGATGGATCTCAAGAAATAAATCAGATAATACTTATAGAAAAATGAGGAGAATTTTGTACTAAATAAATAAGCAGTATTTCACTTGCGTGTGGGAAAAGAGGAGCTTGTGTCCTAAATCCTGAACTTCAGGGGGCCCACCCCATCCTAATAGTGTGACTATTCCCCACCCAAAGTTTACACCTCACATTTTAGACCATGCTCTGGATATACAGGTCACTGGAGTTCCAAAGAACCATACAGTCTTTTATTCCACCTTCATTCTCTTAGGTGCTGACCAAATCACCATTGTTGGGTTTTTTTGTTTGTTGTTTTGATAGAAATCACATATTCCATTGTTTTGTTTTTTTATATAAATCACATATTTTATTTTACTATTTTATATTTTTAAATATAATTTGTTGTCAAATTGGCTAACATACAGTGTATAAAGTGTGTTCTTGGTTTTTGGGGTAGATTCCCACGGCGAACCACCATCGTTCTAAGTATAATACTCAGGGTTGTCTTTTTATGAGGTGTTTGGTTAGAGACTGAATTAGTGGGCTGGGCTGTTCAGATGTGGAGGATTCAGAACATGGACCAGGGACAACAGTTTAGGGTAATTTTTCTTTGTGCCACTACATTCTGGGGTAGAATTCTAAGGCAAGAAGAAGATTCTAAATTTGAACTGAGATTTCAAAACCATTATCAAATTATTTTTGTCAAAGAAAGAAGATATACTCAACAGTGTGATAATCAATTTGCAGTTTTTAACTATTTAGACACATGTACTTTTTAACGAATTTTTAAGTATTTAGGTAGGAGGACTTCCATTTGGATGCTGGCCCCAGGACCTGAAAAATGGATGGGTTTGTGACCTAACCATAAAAGTAAAGTTGTCCATGTCACGGTATATTGATCTATATAACAGAAAAACAGACAAGAGAAATGAATAGTGGGGAGAAAATGGTGACTAGAACAGTAATGTTAAATTCAGATCAGAAAAGACTGGTGCTAAGAAGCAGGAGTTTTATCCTCTAGAGTGGTGTGGTAGGGAGAATAATGGCTTCCCAGGATATCTACATCCAAATCCCTATAAACAGTGAATATTACCTTACATGGCAAAAGGGATTTTGAAGATGTGATTAAATTTCCAGATTTCGAGATGAGGAGATTATCCTGGAATATCCAGGGGGTCCTAATCTAATTATATAAGTCCTTAAAAGCTGAGAACCCTCCCCAGCTGTGTTCAGAGAGATGGCCCTATGGGAAGAGAAGCATGAGAGGGACTCAGGATTGCTGGCTCTGAAGTGGAAGGAAGGAACCATGAGCTACAGAAGGCAAGTGGCCTTGAGGAGCTAGAAAGGGCAAGAAAACTAATTCTCTCCTGGAGCTTCCAGGATCTAATGCAGCCCTGCTGATGCCCTGACGTTAGCCCCTCATACCCATGACAGATTTCTTTCCTCCAGATAATAAATGTTATTTTAAGCCTCTAAATTTTTATTAATTTGTTACAGCGGTGATGGAAAAGGCAGAATATAGGCAGCATCATTGGTAAGGACTGGCTTATTTAGCCAACTCCTAGGTAAAAGGAAGTAGCAGAAGATGAGCATTTTATGTAGAGACATTGCCGGAGTTCTGATGGTAAGGAAGAAGTAATAAAGGGAAAATACGGGGAAATAATGCAGGTTTCTGAATTGCAGGACTTCTCAAAGCCTCTCATAAGTTAGGGCACACTGTGACTCTCCAAGAAGGATACACAGCATTTCCCTAAATTATTTAAATAAGGAAAAATCAGTTTATTTTCATATGGAGGAATACCTCACCAGACAGAACGTTGCTTGTAAAACTATTATAAGGAAAGAGTCATCAAAGGATTCTGAATAGGGAAAGAACCTGATCCAATATCAGTCTCGTACCAGGCTGGCTATGGGCAATAGGAAGATATCTCATTGTATCCTATACTTATGCTGCATTCAAGGTTCAAGCACAGCGCCAGGTACAAGAGGGGGACCAAATATTCCCTAGCATTAGAAAAGGGCAGTAAATGCTTTAAAGTCCTCCGAATCTTCTCTCTTAAAATGTATACAATGTTCATCAGTACAAAGCATTAATTATTCAATTTTCAAGAATCTAAAGAAATTAATTTGTCTTTTTATTAGTTATTTATATATACTGGGAAGCCTTTAGGAAGGCAATACTCAAATCATTATTTTTTTCACTTAAAGTGGAAAATACTGCAGAGAACATTGAGTGAATCCTTAGTAGTGTTGAGGAGAGAACTCACATCCAGAGGTTGGCAACCTATTTATGATTACACAGCTGTCTGACGGTGTCCTTACGGCTAGAGCCCAGTTCTCTCATTATCCGAAATTGTGGGTTTCCTATTATTCGTTAGGATCATTGTGCAGTAAGCATTATGTTTCAGGGAATATTATTAGAATGCAGTATACATACATGTATAGACCCTTTTCCCTTCTATAAAATAAAATTACCATCTCCTACCTTCCACTGTTTCCAAAAAGTTTTAAATGGATGAGTTTTGCAGATGTCTTTAAGATGATAATAGGGTTCTACTTTATTTAAAATATTATCTGCTTAGAATGAGATAGAATTGCTTAATTCAGTTAACTTGTGTGGGCATAGTTATAAACTCAGTGGCATATTTTAACATAACATGCTATGTTCTTCCCCTGTTTATTTATTGAGCACTTATTAAGGACAGAGCCCTCTGCTGGGCACTGAAGATACAATGTGTGGGACACACAGTCATCCTTAAAAGAGATTTTACTTTGGGTTGAGAGACAAGTAAGTGATTCAGAAACTGGCAACTAAACCCTCAAGGCAAGTAGGGTTCAGGAAAAGGAATAAAATATAAGCAGAGAGCAAATCATAAAAATAATTTTGTTTACTACAGACTTAGGGAGCATCAAAGACTATCCAGGCCTCAAAACTACATCACTGGGACTCAAGAAAACCCAGAGTACAGGACAAGAAGAAAGAGGTAGAGGAAGAGGAAGAGGAGGAAGAGGAGGAGGAGGAGGAGGAGGAGGAGGAGGAAAAGCAGGGGGAAGACGAGGTTGAAAGAAAGGGGAAAAAGAAGGGAGAAGGAGAAGGGAGGGGTAGAGGAAGAAGAAGGAGGAGGAAGTACAGGAAGGAGAAAATGACTCCTCCTCCCCCCCAGTGGCATTAAGCTTGACCCATTTTTGTAAGCTCCTAATACCCTAGGCACACCCCCAGTTTTGCCATTGTTTCAATACTTTGTAGTGCTCTGTTTATCTATTTACCTGTGTGTGCAACCAAAAAGTTTTTTAATCTCCTGTAGGTAATTAACCAAGTGGTCTTCAGTTCTTATCTTTTCCATGACAAGCAAGGTGCCAGGCTTACGGTAAGTACTATGTTAATATTAATTAAATGAATTATTAAGGCATGAAAATATTTCAGGAGAGGGAATTATTCTTTCTCATTACTTTTATTCCTGCAAATACAATACTTACTGCTGGGCTGAGAATTTGAGTTTGCATCATATCCCTTAGCACCATCTGATTTGGCAGTAGGGTGAGTCAGAGAGTTACACAAACTCAGGTTCACCCTGACTTTCAGAGACCCACAACAGCCAGTCCATCTCTCAGCACTACAAAGACAGAACCCCTAGTATAAACTATTGATTTTAGTTAATAACAACACATCATTAGCTCATCAATTGTAACAACTGTACTACCCTATGTGAAATTTTAGTAATAGAGAAAATTGTGAGGAATTGTTGTACTTCCTTCTCAATTTTCTATAAACTCAGAATTGCTCTAAAAATAAAAGTCTATTACTTTAAAAAAAATCTAGTGCACATACGCTTACTTCTCATCTAAAACTTCAGCATGTTGAATTCTGTGGGTATGGTACACTTCAAGTGTATGTTTCTAAGTTCAGGAATTAGATTCTTAAATTTTACTATATAAAGTGTCGAATTTTGTGACAGCACATTTTTTTTTTTGTTACTAGGATAGTTTAGATTTAAAAAAAAATTTTTTTAATGTTTATTTACTTTTGACAGAGAGACAAAGCAAGAACAAAGGGGAGGGGCAGAGAGAGAGGGACACACACAATCTGAAGCAGGCTCCAGGCTCCAAGCTGTCAGCACAGAGCCCGATGCGGGGCTCAAATCCATGAACCATGAGATCATGACCTGAGCCGAAGTCGGACGCTCAACCAACTGAGCCACCCAGGGTCCCCATTACGAGGGTAGTTTAAAAACAAGTACAACTAGGGGCGCCTGGGTGGCTTGGTCGGTTAAGCGTCCGACTTCGGCTCAGGTCATGATCTCTAGGTCCGTGGGTTCGAGCCCCGCGTCGGGCTCTGTGCTGACAGCTCAGAGCCTGGAGCCTGTTTCGGATTCTGTGTCTCCCTCTCTCTCTGCTCCTCCCCTGTTCATGCTCTGTCTCTCTCTGTCTCAAAAAAATAAATAAACGTTAAAAAAATTTAAAAAAAAATAATAAAATAAAAATAAAAACAAGTACAACTAGCAATAAGTTTAAAGTGAAATATATTCCTATATAATCTTTACAGCTTAAAGTAGGCACTGTTGCTTTCCCCTTTATAGCTGAGAAAACAGACTCAGAGATTTGAGGTCAAATGTCTCACAACCAGCAAGCAGCAAGTCAAAATTCAAACTGAGTCATTTTTCTTAACATTTATGCTGCTTTTAACAACATAAAGGTTAAGTATAGAGATACTGGTGAAGCATATATAAATATATAAATACAAGGAAATTTGGGCCTAACTCTTCAGTTACTTGACAGACAGCCTGGCTCGTATCCACTATGTAGCAGCAACCCATCCATGTCCTCAACATACTGACTTATTTATTAAACAATATTCTGCCAAAAGGTCACAATTTAAATAATGAAAGCAATAAAGTAATGGATACATTTCTGGATGAAATACTGTTGGCTAATTCCCCCCGATCTATTCACAGTCATTTTTAATTAATATTTACAACAGAAAGAATTCCTGTTCCAAGCAAGCAGCTATGGGTTCTAGGAGCTGCTCAGCATGGAGGTCTAAACGCTATGCAAACTTACCTACTTGGTACAATACATGTGTGTTGTAGGCCATGTGTCCGTGAGGCTCATTTGTATTGGCTTTTGCATGTTGCTCTTTGAGGACCGGGAATGCTTTTCTCTACTACATAAGTACTAGTACCTCAAGTACTACTGAAAGAATTTCACCATGACTGAGAAAATGGGAAAATGAAAGCAAAACATGACAATGTCACAGTAAGCACAGTCCAGGAGAACTAACATTGTATTTTCAGATTTAAAAATGTTTCAAACCACAACTTTATGAAAATTGAAGCTTTTGTTTAGTCTATTTTATGTTATTTTATGTCATTAATTTCTTCCCTATTAATGGCATTGCAAAGCAATTATGGAAACTACAGGTATAATTTCCAGGCAACAGACCCTGGTACATACTTGGTATTTTCGGGGTTTTCACTGAGACAGTATATATATCTTTTTTTTTCCCTTTATTAAAGTAAGAACCTATATTATTACACTATTACTATTAATTATTATTACCGAATATATTCTATAGTAAAATTTGAGATCTAGAGTAAGATTTCTGGGATTTACACTGTACCTCCTCCAATATTCCTTAATAAGAAATTCTGGGGCACCTGGGTGGCTCAGTTACTTAAGTGGCTGGCTCTTGGTTTTGGCTCAGGTCAGGATCTCACAATTTATGACATCAAGCCTGGCATCAGGCTCTATGCTGACAGTGCAAAGCCTGCTTGGAATTCTCCCTCTCTCTCGCGCGCGCACGCGCGCACACGCGTGCATGCAAAATAAATAAATAAACATAAAAAAATAGAATTCCTCATGGAAAACTGTTGAAATCCTTTGGCTGTTTGAAGTTAGTTTGCTCACTTTAAAATTTAAATAATAATGTAATTTATTGCCTTGAGAAAATATCCAAACCTAGTATCCTAACATTTAAACCCCACTTCTATCCACTTGCTTTCTCCATACTGACCACATATCTCTTGGTGTCACCTCAACCCCAGACTCCTGTTGAGCCAAGAACAGTCAGTTGTACATGCTCTCCAACACCCAATGTCCCAATGGAAGCTCAACTTCCAAGAGGGCTGTCTCACTCCCTGCCTTCTTGCCCTAACTGTTCTATCTGCTAGCCATCTTCTTTTTTTTATTGACCAACTGACTTCTAAATCTCCGTTTGTCTTTCAAAACACTCCTCTCAGAAATACCTTCTCTGCAAACCCTCTCTAGCTTTAGATTTATATCACACTTGGATGCCTATTCATCATTCATTCTCTGCTTTTGCCTTCCTAACACAACACCCATTTTGTCCTCTTCAAATTCTAGTTTCTTTGATTGCCATTCCTTCTTATTTCAGGATGAGGCTGTTTGAGACAGAGGTCGAGGGAGAGATCTCATCTGAGAAGGTGCTATTCTACATCCACTTATCATGAGGTGCACTGGTCTGGACTACTGGAATCAGAGACCTGGATCCAATCTCAACTCTACTATTTACTGGCTGTGCAGTCTCTAACAAGTTTACTTTCCTGAGTTCTAGTTTTCCAGTATTATAATTAAGATTATAATGTCTCTTTTATAAGATTATTATAAAAGGTAATTTTTATGAAAGGCCTAGAATAGCTCTTGGCTCATAAAAAGAAAGGGATATTATATATGGAAGTATACATAACCACTCTTCTGTGTAGAATATTACACAATATTTTCAATAAAAACCCTAAGTCTTTTACATCTTTCAGCTATACTTTCTTCATCAATCTGTACATTGCTGTTAAGTCATTTATGTATATGATATATAGACAGATACAAAATTATACCATATATATGTATATGTAATTACATATAAAGAGATATATAAACATATATTCATATATTTGGATATATGTGGTCATCTTTTTCCCCCTTCTCTCTCTATAAATATATATATTTATCTATGAATATATATATAAATATATTTATATTTATATTTATATGGCCAGAAGATGAAGATGGTAGGTAGAAGTTCAGTGTAGTATATAAAATTCCAGCTCTGGATGGATGGGGGTTGAATTCCAATTATATGGCATCTGTTAGCAGTATGGCCTAAGCAAGCAACTTAAGACTTCTGAACCTCGTTTTCTTTGTTGAAAGTTTAAGAAAATAGAATCTACCAGTACAAGTTATTTCTAGGATTGAAGGTTACCGTCTCCATGCAATGTGCCTGCATGTGTATGCGGGTGTGTGTGGTATGTATTTCCCCTAGGAACAACAGTTCAGTATTCACTAATTCAGTGTTTGTGAAGGCTTCATATAGCTACCACAAACAATAAGAATTAAATATATATATATATATATATATACACACACACATTATGTATATATATATTGTATTATGTATATATATATTGCATGATGTATATGTATGTTATATATACATATAATACACACACACATATATATATATATATATAATGTGCATATATATCTACACATTTATTGCCTTGAGGATCTAATTTACCATTGTATACACCACTGCACTCTGTCAGTAACTATTGTTTAACAAGGATTCAGTTCATTTTTGCAGAAGAAAGCAAAGGAAAAATAGAGGTATGGAGAGAAGAAAAGACATCAGGGACTGAATGGAAGGTGACTGCGTGCAAGACGGTTCTGAAACTCATCACAAGGTTGACATGTGGCTAATGACTCTTTTCCCATCAAAATTTGACTGCCAGGTTTTCATGGAATGTTCCTCTGTAATACCTTTCATGGTTGGCGCCCTTACTCCCTGCCACTTCCCCTGAATGCCAAATATACCTACACATGCTTTCATTTTTCTTCTTAAAATATTTGCCACCATTTATAGCATCACCTTCTTTGTCTCGGTCATCCTTTTTTCCAGTTATGACAAGCTCTTGCTAAATCTGTAAATGAGCTCAGAGGCTTCCTTCCTTTAGGATAATTCTTCATCTTTCTCCCTCTACTTTGCACTTCATGCTGGAATTGCTTGTGCCCTGTCTATGTATTATTTTTCTTTTCAAGCAAGCTGAGCAAGAGACCAAAGGAACAATTTAACAAGAAGAAGTAAAGCCATTTGGTGATATATGAGAAAATTTTGACAAAAAGTGATAGTAATAATAATTCCATGAGTGAATGACAGCTACAAGCTGGGCATCATATTAGACCTTTTATAT
This sequence comes from Panthera uncia, assembly GCF_023721935.1. Lineage (NCBI taxonomy): Eukaryota > Metazoa > Chordata > Mammalia > Carnivora > Felidae > Panthera > Panthera uncia. The sequence continues at coordinate 61,900,125 of NC_064808.1, forward strand.
ACTGTTATGGGCTGAACTGTGTTCCCACAAAATTCATATGTCGAAGTCCTAACCTCTAGTACTTCAAAATGTGACAGTATTTGGAGATAGAGCCCTTAAAGAGGTAATTAAGGTAAAATGAGGTTGTAAGGATAGGCTCTAACCTAAATGACTCATGTCTTTATAGGAAGAGGAGATTAGGACACAGATGTGCACAGAGAAAAGACCAGGGGAAGACAGATGGGGATAATGGCCATTTAAAAGCCAAGGAGAGGTATCTTAGAAGAAATCAACTCTGCTGACACCTTGATCTTAGAATTCTAGTCTCCAGAACTATGAGGAAATAAATTTCTCTTGTTTAAGCCCCCAGGCTGTGGTACTTTGTTACAGCAACCCTAGAAACTAATACATACACTTCATTTTATTTGCTTCCCATAGCATCCCATAAAGAACAAATAAGTATCACTCTCTCCTTTTTATACATGGTGAGAGGAAGGCTCAAAAATAACATTTGAAGGATGCCATTTGAAGTGGAAAATCAACCCACTGATGAACGTGATTAAATAGAAACTAGAAGCAAAAATAATCTGAAGCAATAGGTTTGTAGGCTGATGCTCATACATTAAATATGTTTTCTAGTTCCCTATGTTATTTACTTAACTGATTTTGTCCATTTTGTGCCATGCTTTGTGATATGTGCTGAGGATTCAGAGAGAAATAAAACAGTTCTTGCCCCCCAGAAGCCCATGGCTTTTTAGAGAAGATCCACACAAAATTCATTCATTAATTCAATATATTGTACTGGATATATTCACTACATCTAACTGCCACAAGTCTAGACACAGACATGATCAACTCTGCTGAGCATCAAGGAAAGCCTTGTAAGCAGACAGGCGGGCCTGCAGTCCTGTGGTGGTGCTCCCCGAATTCTCATGTCCCTGCCAGCACCTTCTGGATGGCTTCCCAGAACCACAACCCAGCCTCCACCAGCATCACTGCTTGCTGCCCACAAAGGAGCCAGGGCACTGGCCACTCCATGGGCAAGAGGCTACAGCAGGAGCTGATGACCCTGATGATGTCTGGCAACACAGGAATTCCTATCTTCCCTGAATCAGACAACCATTTTAAGTGGACAGGGGCCATCCATGGAGCAGCTGACAGAGTATATGAAGATCTGAGGTATAAGCTTTTCTTGGAGTTTCCAGTGGCTAACCTTAAAATGCACCCACAGTGCACTTCCTCACACCCTGCTACCACCCCACTGTGCACACCTGGGGTAACATCTGCTTAACATCCTGAAGGACAAGTGGGCCACCCTGTATGATTGTCAGGATCCTCCTGCTGTCCATACAGAGCCTGCTAGGAGAACCCAACATTGATAGCCCTTTGAACATACAAGCTGCTGAGCCCTGAAAAAAAGCCCACAACCTTTAATAAGTATCTGCAAGAAACCTACTCAAAGCAGGTCTCCAGACAAGAACGTTGTCTTATCCAGCCTCTCTCCTTCTGTTGTCTTTTTAGTTTTCCCTTAGATGGTCTGCCCTTTCTTTGATTTCTGCATAGGACTGTATCTTAACCTGTAGTGTCATTTTTGTTTTGTTTTTTTGTTTTTTGTTTTTTTTTTATTAAGTCTCTGATTGAGTCCTTATGATAAATATGTTAAATGAATACATTTTTGGATTTTTACAAAAATCAAAGGTCTTAAAACAATGACTCATCTGAGGCTTGAAGTATGAGGTGATAAGACAGAACAATGGCTGATGGCTTCTCAAATGGAAACAAGGACCTACGCTACTGTTTAGTCACTAGCTGGGCAAAAAAGCAGATAAACAGAGCAAGGTGAACTGAGGCACTCCTGAGCCATTTCAGTTTCCCTCCAGACTAGCCTTGCTCTGACATGTTGCTCCCCTGAACACAGCATGGCTACTGCTTCCAGCAGAGTTACCTGCAAATAGTGGAAACCCTGTCAATCCTGATGATAGACTGACTAACTGAACAACTGGTTTATGCTTGCCCATTTATTTTTAATCTGAGCTGATAATGCTACCAAGCTCTTCCCTTGGGAATGTATATGAAGATAAATGAGGTAATTTATGCCATAGGGTTCTGAACTCCTTAGAAGAAAAATGTTACAATAAATTTACAGTTATATTATATATTCTTTAATAAATATTTGATTGGATGTGCATAGAATATCTATGATCCCTTAAGAGATTTAGAGGAAAATAGCCAAGAAAAGACCTATAAGCCTTAAACTGCCAAAACCCCAGAAGATGATTTAAGCAATGCAATAAGTAAGTAGGTTGACCTATTTCTCATTTTAAGGGCAGAAATAAAATTACCATTCCTATGTAGGAAAAGGCTTCTTCCCACGGTGAGTATGAGCAATATTAACACCAAGCTTTCTCTTTCTTTAGAAACACTTCTAAGTTAGGTTTAGAATGAAAGAAGCTCAGACAAATACAAAAATACAACCATGAAAATTAATTACAGTAGCAGGTCCTTGACTAAGCAATCTAGTCCCTTTTATGCTGTCCCTCAGTCAGGGTACACTGTGGAAAAAGCAAGGGCCTTGAAGTCATAATGACTGGTGTTCCACTCCTTTCTCTTCCAATTATAGGCCTCTGACCTTGGACAAGTGAGTTACACTCTCTGTGCTTTCATTTGCTCATCCATAAAATAAAGACATTAGTAGGCAATGTGAAGATTTGCTGTGAATACCCAATAAGATAATTTTTTTTCAAATACCTAGAACTCCAGCCAAGGTATAGCAGATGGTTGCCAAATGTTATATATTGTGCTTTCCACCAAATGTGTGGTTTCTAATAGCCATGGCATTAGACTAATTTTAGGACTTTAATGATGATATATTAAACAGTAATTACATTATCTTATTTAATCCCCAATAATCTTCTATAGTATAGATACTAGTACCATTACTATTTTACAGATGAGAAAACTAAGCTTTAGAGAGGTTAATGGAAAATTTAAGAAGGGGAGGGGGCCCTGAATGACTCAGTTGTTTGAGTGTCCAACTCTTGATTTCAGTTCAGATAATGATCCCAGGATCGTGGGATCAAGTCCCACACTGGACTCTGTACTGAGCATGGAGCATGCTTGAGATTCTCTCTCCCCCACCCCCTTACCCCTCTTCCCAGCTTGTGTGCGCGCTCTCTCTCTCTCTAAAATAACAAATAAATAAACAAATAAAATAAAGAGCTTAACGAACTTACCAGATGCAGAATGTTAATAAATGGCACACGATGGACTTCACACTAGTACAGTACAGAAGAAACTACTTTAAAATCACCACCAGGGGCAACTGTGTGTGTGTGTCAGTGTGAGTGTGAATGTGTGTGTGTGTGTGTGTGTGTGTGTGTGTGTCTGTATGTGGGTGACTCAACCCAAGCAAAACTTTAGTTTAGTTCCTGTTTAATGATGATAATGATACTGATTATATCTCAGGTTTCTATAACATATTTATATTTTATAAATTGTTTTTTTTTCTATTTTTTGTTGTTTGTTTGTTTTGAGGGATTTCTTTTGTACAAGAGAAATTTAAGCATTCAGAGTGAAGAAATCACTTCCCCATATTTTAGGAGATAAAAGTGATTCTCAGAGAATAAGTAACCCTACCTTATTTTTACATACTTAAAATCCATACTAAAACACTGTAGTTTTGCTTTTGATTAATTAACACCTTTTAACTTTTTAACATATCTTAACTGCAAGATCTCTGTGATAAATTAGCAATTGTTGGGAAAATATTCTATAATCATACTAGTGTTGCACATGGGGTAATGCTGCTGGGCAGTGGGGTGAAAGTCCTGGTCAGGAGCCCCGGCTAAGCTGCTGACTAACCTAGAGAACTTAGGCAAATCACTTATTTATGCTCAGGGTCACCTTCTCAGGTAACAATGGCTAAAGAACTTTCATCTAAGTATCTTACCTTACCAGAGTGGAGGTAGCTCAGCCCCAGCACCAGCAGCTATGCCCTCCATGGCTCAGGTCTACCACAGACTCCTCAACTAACTTGTTTCTCTCTTTATCCCAGTGCTTGTATTTAGAGTTTCTTGTTCCATCCTTCAGGATTGATTATCTAGTTAGACTATATCCATACTTTGGTTTAATTTTTCCCCACTTACTCTGTCTCGGATTATTCCCAAATTCATATGCTGCAGCCTGTAGGTATTTCCCATTCCATACTAAATTAGTTCAGGCCTGAGGAAAATGTAGTGCAGCAAATTCAGAAGTCTGGGCTGCTTCTTGTCTGGGAGAATGACCCGTACAGAATATAAAAGAGACAAAGGGAAGTGAAAGAAAAAGAGCAAGGCCCAGAAGTTAATGGGAGAAAACTTTAGGGAAAATACCAGTTTAGGATGGCCATGTACCCCCCCACAGAGAGGGTAAGAGCTGAACTTTTAGGAGACAGATGTGCTTGCAAAATTCTATGTGACCCAGACACCTCCAAACACCTCGAAGATCACTACCAGACACTGTGGGAGCTCCTGAAATGTAGGTGTATCATGTCTTATTCTTGATTATGTCTGCAGTAACTGGAGCGATACACTGATGGTAGGGTACAAAGATATGTGTTCAAAGGGAAACCTGCCTTTGTTCCCAAAAAATGTTCCTCAGTTCTGAAAAATGTAATTAAGTACTCCCAAAACCTAAATATAATGCCCTAAACATTTCTATCCTTTTTACTCAGTGGGAAGAAGAGAGGTAGATTCCAATAATTTAGACTCAGATAACCTATTAGTGAAAAGAGTAGAAACGTGACGTCTGAGGTTAAAACAAAATTAAATAAATGGAAATGAATATGTAGTTGTGGTTCAAAGTTTGATGAGAATAAGCATAGAAATAGGTTGATGTAGGGGTGCCTGGGTGGCTCAGTCAGTTAAGCATCCGACCTCGGCTTACGTCATGATTTCGTGGTTCGTGGGTCCCGGCCCTGTGTCGGGCTCTGTGCTGACAGCTCAGAGCCTGGAGCCTGCTTCGAATTCTGTGTCTCCCTCTCTCTGCCCCTCCCCTGCTCGTGCTCTGTCTCTCTGTCTCTCAACAATAAATAAATGTTAAAAAATATTTAAATTAAAAAAATTTTTAAATAGGTTGATGTATCTGTGAAATATCACCTCTTTTATTCAGTATGATTTTATGGCAGTCAACACAACATATTTTATACATTCTAAGATACATACTTTATGTTTTAACACTTCTGAAGTTGGGATGCATCTTAAAATTGATAGCATGAATTGGCTTAACTGGCAGCATTTTTAATGATACATAAAATAGCACTGAATTTTAAAACTAGTAGTATCTTAGAGTCAGTGAATTATGTTAATAAATGTATGATGAATAAGTTTTTGAAGGACACAGAAAGAGAAACCTTTACAATTCTTACAAAATTCCAGTCAATAGTTCTCAAACTTACAAATACATCAGAATCATCTGGGAGGCTTATTATATAATACAAACTGCTAACTCTTCCCCCGACCCCAGAGTTTCAGATTCAGTACCTCCAAATTTGATGCTCATACCACTGGTCTGAGACCCATTGTTGTAGGCCATTTAAAAAAAATGTTTGTTTTATTTTTTCATCTCAACTTTCACTGATACTAATTTAAAATTTTCAGTTAGACTTTTATGATATCACACCTAGAAAATTATTGTTGCCTCCTAAATTGTCTACTTAACTGTCATGCTCTCCTCATTTAGAACCATCTTTTTTTAGAAATAACAGAGTTAGTATACACACACACACACACACACACACACACACACAGAGGCATAAGTGTGCTTAGTTTATAATTGAAGGTTATTCATAGACCATAATCTTCCTGATCTAATCTACTCCTCTGAATGTTTTGACCATGGATTCAGCCCAAGAACATTTTATCAACTAGTTCCCAATATGTCAATCTCTTTTACAACCAAATGTGTTTGCACTTACTTGTTGCTCACCTACAAGGTGCAGGCCTACTTTATTTAGTTCAGCAGAGACTACTTTCCAGAAACATCATCTCCTGTTTCCATTTGTTTTTTTTTTTTTTTTAATACACCAAAAGAGACATTACTTCTTGACATGAAGTTCATTAACATTATCATATAGTCATATTACATAATCATTATGTGGGTGTGCTTAGTTTTTACTTCATCTAGAGTACGATCATCTTACACTGAAATCATATTTTATTTCATTTCTCTGAATGAATGATTAACAGAATTCTTGTCACACCATTAAGACTCAATGAATGTTAAATGGAAGTATATGTGGAATTAGCTATATTTTCAATTAGTTTTTGGACTAGTATGCAAGTGGTCAATATACATATGTGGTTCTATTTGACTCAACAAAAGACTACTAAATATTATGTGGAAGTTCTTATCTAAGGCACTGAAAAGAAGAGAGATGGAAAATATACAGGATCAATTTGGCAGTACATATATTTATTGAACACCTACAACTTGTTACGTGCATCTAAGAAACTCTCAGAGTAAAAGGCTAATGATACTCCACCAAGGGGCAATGTTTTGCAGAAGGCTGTGAAAATATTCTGTTGAGTTAGAGACTCAATATTGCTCCTTATAGTATTCCACTGAGGTTTAAACAAAGAGCTTTCCAAAAAGAATTAAATCATACTCACTGGGGCCAGAGGAAAGATGGTCCCCTCCAGACATGAAAGGAGGCAAGTGCATTTCAGAAATAAATGACTTTACATAGACGCACAGGCCTCTCAAGGGTGGAGTAGGCACTCCAACTGGAAAGCTCTCAGACTAAATCAGACAGCAAAAGGTCATGACTGACAAAAAGGGAAGCTCTTCTAACTTCATTTTTTTTTTATTTTTACATTTCTCAACCTTAATAAGAAACTACTTCAAGCCTCTTAGTGAGTGACTCAGTTTCAAGTGCAAATTGAAGAAAGATAGGTCAAGACAGTGTTACGGTTCAGAAATTTGGGTAAACACATACTTGGTTTCCACACCAGTGCTCTTAATCAAATAATTTTAAGTATTTTATTTGAAAACTGCACACGAAAAAAGACAACATCCTAAAGCACATTATCTTCTTTTTCTAGTATCTATCAAGATTCCTACATGAATCTTATATGGCAGAGGCTCTCAAGTAGCAAGAACAAAAGGGAGGTTTCATGGATATTGAAAATTCTAGACATATAGTTTTCTAGTTTATATTCACATAATTAACCTTTTATAAATCACTGCTTGTTTAATCCATATCAGACAAAGTCTCATTTGTTGATAAAAAAACTGAGGTTCAGAAAAGTCACATAGCCAACAAGTGGAAGTGTACATATTCAAATCCAATTTCCAGCTGCCAGTTTTCTTTATATGCCTGTCACCCTATCCTTCTAAATTGCCAAGCATCACTTTTCTTGATGTCTCCAACACTGCATTACTTATTTTTAAATCTTTGTTTCTTTGAGTAGGCACACTAAATGTTTTCTTTGAAAAAATGTACTTTTACCAGGTTTCCAGAAGATGCTCTTTTGAGAATGTTTGTATGTTATATTTGGAGGTGATCACATTCCTGTATTCAATTATTTAAATTATTGTCATAAAATCTACTCTACCCTTAGTAAATAAATATCTGCTAAAAATAATTTTAACATCAAAGAAATCTGGATATGAAATGGTATTGCTAAAGATTCCAAGTGGGAAACATCGGAGTCAGAAAAATTAAACTTTTATCAATCCCTTCATCTTCACCCTCGTTCAAAATTAAATGCAACTATAAATTGTTCCAAGTAAAGTGAATTTTTACTCTTACTCTCTTCTAAAGGACAAAATTAGAAGTATGAAATAAAAATTAATTCAGCTGAAAAGTTATCACTTCTATTTGGCTTTCTCACTTAGAAATGATAGATTTTCAGTGGCTAGGTGAATTGCCCTATAATCTTTTGATGAAAAGCAATATCATCTCAATTTTAGGTATGGTTTCTGAAACCACTTAGGTTTTCATGAAATTAATTTTGTTTCTCACATTACAACATATAAAAAGTTGAACTTAAAACCCCTAAATTTTCCTATTTATTTCAAGAATAAAATGCAATTTGATGGGTGCTCTCATCATCCACAGTAGAAGGCCTTTACTTTACGGCTCTGAACATAGTTGAGGCAGAGTGTAGATTAAGAATACAAACTCTAGTCTCTGATTACTGGAATTCAAATTCAATTCTATCACTTGCTGGAAGTGTAACCTTTGCAGGAGGGGACTTAATCTCTCTGTGTCTCACTTTCCCAACCTGTAAAATGGAGAATACCTATCAATATAGGATTACAAAAGGTAATCAATTATTTTAAGCACAATTTTCAAAATATTATATGTAAATGTAAATAGGATCTGTCACTCAATCACTCAGGTAAGTCCTTAATAAATGGTTCCTACTTTTTGTGGAGACGGCATTTATCTGGATGTCTAAGATTCTAGTATCATTCATATTTCTACCCCTCTGTAACAGTGAAGACATTTCTTCATTCATTCAGCAAATGTGAATAAATCTTGAACTAAATGTTGAAAATATAATGTCCAACAAAATGCAATTGCTGACCTCAGGCAGTTTATATATGTTAGAGAATGACACATTAGAGGCAATAATTCAGTTTGTGAACTTTTATTTCTCCATTTATAAAATAAAAGATTTATCTATATTACTTCAGTTCTCTTATCTTCTAAAGGGCTAAATTTTTATGAACTCAGTTTATGTGTAAAGAACAGCCCATTGTAACATGGTCTGTCATGAATCTGAGCTCTGAGAACAAATGTGTGAGTGAGTGTGAAATGTTTCCAAGATATTCCTTTGGATAAGTAGTAGAAGACTATCGTCACTAAAAAAAATTACCTTTCTTCGATAAATTTTGTTTTATTTCTTCAGTGTAAGTATTAAATATTTAATACATAAATATTAATTAACACATTAATGCACAAGCAATGGGCCAAATAAGAAATAAAATGGAAAATCAAAATATGTCTCAAAACAAAAGAAAAAGAAAACACAATGTTCTAAAACCTATGGGAAGAAGCAAAAGCAGATGTTAGAGTAAAATTTATGCTATAAATCATATTTATTCTAAGCAGGGTCATTGAATGGGTGTTGAGCTCTACCTTCCAGGGATTCAACTTCACAATAGTGGGTAGAGGAATTTAGTGCAGTTCCAAGCAGAAAAGTGATTCTCAGTAGATCCTACTTACTGAAAGAACAAATACTCTGATATGGGTCTGAGTCAGAATAGAGAGATTGAGCTTAGTTGTAGCCAACAAAAGAGCTAATAGGAATTTCTAAGGGAAATACAATAAAACAACAAACCCTACTTGAAGCGTCAAAGATCTTGCCAGGGAGGCTAGGCTTCAAGTCTTGAATCCAAGTGAGCAAGACACTGGACTGAGAACAGCAGAGAAGGCTGAGCAAGATGACTGGGCTCCGTAAATCAGTCTTTACACAAAGTTCCTTGGCACCTTGTTCACCCCTAACATAAAGATCATACTGAAGGACAAAAGATCTTCCCATCTCCATCCCAGACTCAAGTGGAAAAAACTTTCTTCACTATGGCAGTGGTTGAATTTTATTGACTCATGGGAATGGAAGGAGAATGTAGCAGCAGGTAAATCCTGCCCTAAACTATTAGGGGCTGCAGAAGACAGATGCTGTCACACTCAGGGTCCTGCAAATTCACTCTTCTCTAAAGGGCACTTTGCAGAGGAAAAAAATGCAATTTTCTTAAAGCTCCAGGGAAACAGTATCTGAAGGGAAGGGGGAATTTAAAAAGGAAGAGCTAAGAAAAAGAAAACAAGCGACGTTCCTTGAAAAACCTTACTAAAAAATCAGGTTTCTCAAGGGATTGTGCCTTTCAATGCTTATGGATGTTCTGCAGCCTGTGACTGACTGTATCAGACAGTGAGGATCTGTGAGGAGCAATGCACACAGCACAGCAGCAGCTATCAATTTGGTGTTGGAGGGAATAGTCTTCACAGCATTCTCCAAAATAAAAGCAGAAGAACAAATAACTCAGGAAATAGAAGTTTTGCTTTAAGATGATACTTTGTACAGTCATATGATTTGAATGAATCTTTATAATATATAATTCCCATTGTCTGTTTCTAAATACAAAACAATATTTATTACAACAACCTGAGTTAAAAATATATAGATACAAAAAATAACCATAAAAATTAAATATTACCTAGAAATCTCTACCATATATAAATAACAGCTGTTAGTATATTGGTTTTGATTCTTTTAGTCATATATTAGAAATAATGTAAATTATAAGTAAATCATATGGTAGATATGATTTTACATTTTTTCAAACTAAATACATTACAGGTATATTTGCACATTATTATATACTTTTATATTCTTTTATTGCTGCAGTTTATGATAGAATGATCAGACTTTGAATTATTCCAATTGTGTTGTAATTCCTTTATCTGCCTCTTCCCAGATGAATACTCTTTGACATCAACTTTTCCAAATTGATATTATAAGTCCATGACCAATATTAGCTTCCTTACACTTAACTGCAAGTAATGAAAGGCATTCGTTTTATTGGAAAGAAGGGCAGGGGCAATAAGAAAGTTGTATGCCATGGGAATGATCCTTTTGGCAGAGTGGAGGAAGTATTGGAAATGGGATGGATAGACATCAAAACACAAAGACCAGTTGGTTTCAATACCAAGGAGGAAATTAAGAAGGAACTGAAAAAAGGGTTTGTTAAGAATCATTTTACACAAAGTGCCAATGTAAGAACACTATGATTTCCAATCAGACATAATTAGAAGCTAGAGTTAGATGTCAAGGCTGGCTCACCTCTGATTGCACATTTATTACTTAATCTGTCCAAACCTATATATTCCTCATATAAGTAAGTAAAGTCACATTTTAAAAATAACTTTACTGCAGAAGGTTTTGTCTGTTTTTTTTTAGTTTTAATCCATTTTTGCATTAAATATTAGATGTTTTAGCAGAAAACAATTCAGAATGTGGCAACAATTTATGGAAGCAACATATAGGGATTAACTTATTTTATTTATTCTTTTAGGTTCTTCGCAAACCTGTTTTGCAAAGTACCTTAAAACATTAAAGGAAAAGAAAAGCAGTACTTTTTTCCTAGACTTGAGCAAATACCTCTGAATTAATAACTATTCTTCAAATTTCCCTGTGCCCACTGCCACTTCTAAATTATCAAATATGTGACATATATAAAGAACAGTTCCACTAGGGATGCCTGGGTGGCTCAATGATTAAGCATTCAATTCAATTTCTGCTCAGGTCACGACCTCAGAATCATGAAATTGAGCCCCACATTGGCTCTGTGCTGAGTGTGGAGCCTGTTTAAGATTCACTCTCGCTCTCGCCCTCTCGCTCTCTTGCTCTCTTGCTCTCTCTTTCTCTGCCCCTTATTGGCTCTCTCTCTTGTTCTCCAAAAAAAAAAAAAAAAAAAAAAAAAAAAAACAGTTCCACTAAAGTAATGCATTTCCTCCAAGTTCTGCAAAGTCTCCCCTCTTACCTACAGTAAAGTCTAACTACACTACCTGTTTTTCATCTCCCTCTCTAATCTGTCTATAAGCCACATTTTCAGTCTCATTTCCCAATGTGTCTTTTTACTCACCCAGTCACTTGACAAACAGAATTACTAGCTGTCTCTCCTTCCTCTTTTAATCATCTCTGTGCCTCCACTTACACACGGAATGCTTTTCCCCTCACTTCTCCAGTCCTTGAATTCCACTCAGCTGATGTTTTCTCTACAAATCTCCTCCTGATTCATTTGTTCAAAAGTAACAAATTATTCCACTAGTTTACACACACTATTTCTGCATATCACTTGGTAATTTTACTTCAGCTTCAGTTTTATTTTATACTTGGTTTATCTACCCTTCAACATGTAAAGGAATAAAAAGAAAATGGCATGTAGCATTTGTATTTGCCTTTTCAGTTCTATGTATAGCACTTACATAGGCTGGACTTGTTTAATTCTCAAAAATTAAAGCAATAAAACTGATATAAAATAACTACACTAAATTACAAGAGAAGGAAACTGAAATAGAAATAAGCAAAATAATCTGGACTGCATTCTGTAACTAGAAATCAATAAAACCAATCAGCAGTGCCCAAATCTACTATACTACACTACATTAATTCTGGCAAATGGAAACAAAAAGTACTGAAAAGTGGAAAGCATTGAAAGTTACCTATTGCCATTCATATTATGCCCATTTTTCTCCATTACTCTTTATCTTCATTCACCGACCCCCATACCTCTATCTCTTCTTCTCTTCCTCTCTCCTTCCCACCCCCCTCGTCCCTTCCCTCCCTTTCATTCCCTCTCCCTTCTCCTCCTTTGTAGTGAGCATGGATCTTTCAAGACCATCACCTTTCCTTGTCCCAACCATTATAGACTTACTTGAGTTTAAACTCTGAAATATACATATGAAAATCTCTTTTTTTTCCTTGGGGTTATGTACAAACTCCATTGCATACTTGAGGGGATTCTCAGAGAGACATGTTGGTTAGGTTATAGGAATATTACCTTCCCTATATAGGTTAACAATGGTTCTTTAGTTTCTGGACTATATCTACTTCATCTGTCTCTTTGTTTTGTGTGAGATTCTATCACTTGATTTCCCTTTTTCTCTTTCTATTTCTAGAAAGGTTTCTATCTCTTTCTCCAGCCTACCTGTCTCTTCTGCTGTCTCTTGCATCTGCCATTCACCAATCAATTTCATTGGTCCATTCTTTTTTTTTTTTTTTTTTTTAATTTTTTTTTTCAACGTTTTTTATTTATTTTTGGGACAGAGAGAGACAGAGCATGAACGGGGGAGGGGCAGAGAGAGAGGGAGACACAGAATCGGAAACAGGCTCCAGGCTCCGAGCCATCAGCCCAGAGCCCGACGCGGGGCTTGAACTCACGGACCGCGAGATCGTGACCTGGCTGAAGTCGGACGCTTAACCGACTGCGCCACCCAGGCGCCCCGGTCCATTCTTTATCCCTATTCACATTTGTTAATCTACTGCTGCTGGCCCAGGATTTGAGAAGGACTCACTATTAATGTGTCCCAACAAAGCAGACTTTTCTTATCTCAATCACCACTTAGATAAGGAAATTTTTTAAAAAGTTAGACAGGGAGAGAGCCAAACCATAAGAGACTCTTAAAAACAGAATAAACTGAGGGTTGATGGGAGGTGGGAGGGAGGGGAGGGGAGGTGATGGGCACTGAGGAGGGCACCTGTTGGGATGAGCACTGGGTGTTGTATGGAAACCAATTGGACAATAAATTTCATATTAAAAAATAAATGAGTAAATGAATGAATAAATAAATAGATAAATAAATAAATAAATAAATAAATAAATAAGGAAATTTGAAACCAGGTGAATTTAGCCATCTTCACTGATGTTAATGATTATCTCTCCTCTCAGCAGCAGACTTGTACTATCTGCTGACAATATCTATAGTCCACACATCGCCCCATTTGAACTTGAATTTGTTTAGATGATGGAGAGGTTCCCAGCTTGTTTGGATTCACAAGTACTGTGGAAGGAATTTGTGTGAGCGCAGGACTGATAGCTAAAATAAATGAACTCAAATTCCTGTTCTATCTTATGTCATCTTTCAGAACACCCACGCTTTTCATCTCCAAAGTGGAATTGCTATGAAAGTCTCCCTTAGAGGGTGATGTAAGGATTGGAATGAGTTAATGTATATGAAAGACATGGACTTCCATTAAGTTGATCCTCAACATCTTCCTAACATTTCCTTCTCTCTAAATCCATTTCCCAATAGTCTTCCCAACACAGAGAAGACCTTTGACATTCTCAGAATAAATACATGTTTTTACATCAGGCATTAGGATAAAAAATTTTAGAGGAATTTACATACCATGTTAAGAAATTGCAGCCCTATTCTGTAGGCAATATATGATTTTGCAGTATTGTAATTACTTGGCCCTCAGCAGCATCAGCCTTTGGAAAAGCTCACTTTATACCAGAAGTTTTGGAAAGTTCGTACGTTAGTTATTTGCGTTAATAAGGGGTAGAAGATCCTTAGTGGGGACAATCAATTGATACACACCAATAATCTCATTAATTAATACAAGCGACTACTTGAGCTCTACCAGTATATTCTCTACAAAATTTCTTTTCTTCTCTTACCCCCACTACTCTCCCTCCTTTGCACCTGCTTCCTCTACTTCTCATATTATGTGTTTTTTCCCTTCCCCATGCTAGAAACTTCTATTGCTACATTATGACATTGTTGAAGCCCGCAGGTCATTCTTAGAGCTCAGGCCGATCCCTACAACTGGATTGTTTTTGTACTGTCCCTATACTTACAAGAGTGAATAGTAATCAAACACAAATGTTCACTGAGTTCTTTCTATGTGTCAGGCATAGAGCTGAGATCTTTATACCTCATAAGAGTTTGTACTTTACAACAACCCGTGAGGCAGCTATGACTATTATCCCCAGTTTACACTTGCAAAAAATGAGGCAAAAAAAGATTTAGTTTCCCAAGAAACATAACTTGGTATTATGACATGAGTCACTGTTTTACCTGGCAGCTTTTAGTAAATGTTTATTGAATAAGTACTCAGAGTTTTGTCGTACTTCATGGCCCAGCTCAAACTCACTCTTTCTAAAACAAACAAAAACAAAAATAAAAACAAAACAAAAAAACAAGGATCCTCTCAACTACCCTTCAAGGAAGAAATCTTTTTCTCTAAACTCCTAACTATGTTTATTTTCTACCTTACATGTAGTCAACTATTAATTTACTTTCATTTAATGCTTACATGTATAAGAAAGTGTAAGTCCCTTAAAATAGCATCTGGCTTTCAGTGTCTTATATGTGGTTTTAATGAATTAGTAACTAATTGAAAATTTATACAAATAGTGTTATCATGACAATATATGTGTTAATTGCCAAGAATCTAAAAATTAAACTCAAGGAGTGTATTATCCTAAGTGAAATAAGTCAGAGAAAGATAAATATCATTAAATTTCACTCATATGTGGAACTGTAGAAACAAAACAGATGAACATAAGGGAAGAGAAGGAAAAATAAGATACAAACGGAGAGGGACACAAACCATAAGAGGCTCTTAAGTACAGAGAACAAAACTGAGGGCTGCTGGAGGGGAGGTGGCAGGGGTGATGGGCTAAATGGGTGATAGGCATTAAAGAGGGCACTTGTTGGGATGGACACTGGGTGTTATATGTAAGTGACGAATCACTAAATTCTGCTCCTTAAATATTATTACATTATATGTTAACTAACTGGATTTAAATAAAATTTAAAAATAAAATAAATTAACACAAGGAATTTGTATATATAAGCCACATGCGGTATGATATGTGTTTAATATTTTAATAGAGAGATGTATACAATATTTATGGAAATTATCCTATATTCAATAAGAGACATCAATATTATAGTTAAAGAGTGACATGTACTCTAAATTAACAACAAGTGTTTATTACTTCTACATTAGCCTGAAAGAATTTTACTTGTGTAAAGGATCTTCCCTCTGTTCTTAGATACTCTCTAGCACCTAACATAATCTTTGTATACAGTAGGTTCTCAGTAAATGAGTGAATTAATAAATATCAAGATTGCTTACACAAAGCTTAATGCTAAATATAAGTTAGAAAATCCCATTTTCTTAACACAGCGTCTTTTAACTATGGCTCTCAAAGTAGAAATATATTCACCTTCTAAGGATTTTTCCCATCTGTAAGAGTAAACACCTAGACTCACATCTTTTCCACATTTACTATAAAACTCAAGATCTTTCCACATGGGTAGACAGATTTGGGAGATCTAGGACACTAAAAACATGCCTATTATTACTATTGTATATGTGCTAGGGTATGAGATGCCCAAGGTGGGAAAGAGGAGACTAAGCTTCTAGTCCTTGCTCTCCACAAACCAGCTATTTGATCCTGTGAGACTTATTTAATCTAGTTTCCTCCTTTGCTAATTGATGGAGTTGAGTACAATAACTCTAAGGTGGCTTTCAACTCCAATATTTCTTAGTAATCCATAGTATAAATGATCTGACAGAAGCAGAAATAATTAGTATGTGAGGTATACTTCTTTTTCCACTCCTTTCCCTTACAAGTGCTGTCAGACAAATGCTGAATCTAAAATAAAAATGTAGATTCCAAGCATGAATATAAATGCAGTTTTTCAGATGATTCAGGGATTTTCTAAAAATCCTCCCATGAAATGAGACCAGATACCTCTTTTGATTTTTTATATATCTATCTTCCTCTTCATGTTTTAAATATCTGTCTTGATGTTTTAGTTACCTCTCTCAATGTTTTAGATATCTCTCTTATTTTCTTTCATTGAAAATATGCTTCAATGATGTATAGCACAGTCATATTTCATATGGATGATACCAGAAAGAAAATAGCCTTCCTCCAAAATATATTAATACTTCCTTACAAATGCAATGTTGATATCTCAATTTTCATGTAATAAAAATGAATAATTCTTTTGTTCCTATTATGTGCTGAGCCAATTGCTGAAGATATAACAGTGAACACGGCACAAGAATGTACCATCTAGTAGGAAAAGAGGTAATAAGCAGGCAACTGTGACACTGTATAGAACACACTAGAGTGGAGATATAGAATACACAGAGTGTGAAGGAAATCATTCACCAGGGCAGAGATATCCAAGAAAGGTTTCTCTGGAGGTAAGCAATACCTAAACTCAGGAAAAGAGGACATAGAGCACATTATAAGCCAATGGAGAGTCTACAGGACAGAAACTACAATTAGCCTCTGATGTTTAGTGTGAATGGTTTGAAAGACGGTATTAAGAGATAATGCAAGAAAGGCAAGAATAGGCCTTGCAATAAGTGAATGTCCATGTAATACTCAATTGTGAAAATTACACTTCCTCCCAATTGCATCAGAAGTCCATTATTTAGAAACTGTTTTTCAGAAACAAGTATAACGGATAAAAGGTAATGCAAACGATAACTCACTGCTAAAAACATGAGTATGTAGAGAACCTAAAATGATCTGTGGATAGACTGAATTATGAAATATTTTAAATGTCTTCCCTCAGGTTCAATATGACATTGAAAGTGGTTGTATAAAGTTCTTCCAGAATATTTCAAGAGTTAAGACTTCTCATTCATATGTTAATGACATATAATAAACAATGTAATCAAAACCTAGAAGGTAAGAATCCTGACTACTGTTTTACCACTAACAAATTTACATCCTTGGAGAAGGCACATAAATAACTTCTATGGGCATCAGTTTCTACCAAAGAAGAGTATTTAACTTATTTAACATCAAAGTCACTTTCAAAACTGTAATTCTGAATAATATTTTTGAACATTTTTATTTTATAATATGATCTATGGATTTAGCTTTTTGTGTAAGTGTGTACTTAAAATGTTCTTTCAGGTAGATAAAATGTAGTTTACATTACCAGTTAACTTTGAAAACATGTGTGCTAGATAATACAAACATAAATGGTGTCTTGTTGGAATTTCCATTTAACAGGAGATTTGAACTAAGCTAGTTTGTGGCCCATTTAAAGCACTTCATACATTAGGTAGGGGATTCTTCAGAGGTTTATGACACTTCATCTTTGTTTTCACTCCTTGTGCTCAATCCAACATCTGATAATGAGTACATAAAACCTGTTGACTCAAAAATATATGTTCTAAAATAGAAACAGCTTTTTGAGACCCCTTATATAGCTGTATGTACACTAAAATTTTAGATCACAAAAGGCTGGTGTTATTTATCACTATGCGTTTCCATGGAGTCCAATTGGCAAAGGAAATGATGAGGTAAAAAGATTTAGATGATTTTACCAAGGTGACTAGTCAGTCAGTTAAAAATAAGTTCTAGATTCTCTAAACCATTACTTTGATCTTAAGCCCATAGTGACTTTATTTTTTTTCTTTTTCTAATCTATTTGATTTCTGCTGGCAGCCATTACCATCGTCAATAATATTTAAAAGAAAAGAGGGCATTATTTATTCACTCATTTATTTATATTATATATTTGCAGTCTTGGAAATATATTTTAAAGTTTTTTTTTTTTTTTTTTTTTTGGACAGAGAGAGACAGAGCATGAACGGGGGAGGGGCAAAGAGAGAGGGAGACACAGAATCGGAAACAGGCTCCAGGCTCCGAGCCATCAGCCCAGAGCCTGACGCGGGGCTCGAACTCACGGACCGCGAGATCGTGACCTGGCTGAAGTCGGACGCTTAACCGACTGCGCCACCCAGGCGCCCCGGAAATATATTTTAATAGGAGATTGATGAATCAAACTAAATCCTGTGATTTTCATAAATGTGAACATCCATTCTCAGGAATGGCTCAATGCCAAGATTCTACACAGTGTACCAGAAAGAAAATAAGGTGTCCATGTCTTAAATCTAGCAAAAAAAAATTTGGCCAGATAATTATGAATTAATCTTCCCAAAGGAAATCCAGTTTCATTTATATTCCTATTAATAGAGCACAGTTACACTTTTCTAAGAGTTTAGATTTGAATACTAATCAATATTCAGTGATCTAGAAAAGGACATCCATTTCAAATTCTTCTTAGTGTACATTTTAAGGTCACCTTTGATGTACTATCTTTTAAACCTTTATTATTTAATCATTTAAGTCTTCAAAGGAAATGTCATTCTATTATGTTTTTGTCCATGAGTTTAACATGAATAGACAAAGAGTAATGTTAGCACTCTTTTACACAATTTTGGTTAGAAAAGATTCATCTCATCTCTGATGAGTTGTGTTTGCAAGGCAATTAATATACTTGGGATGCTGTCATTAAAAATAGGTTCTTTTGTTTTTGTTTTTGTTTTTTGTTTCGTTTTGTTTTGTTTTGTTTGAGAGAGAGAGGGCACAATTAAGTGAGGGGCAGAGAGAGAGAGAGAGAGAGACAGAGAGAAGCAGGGCTCACCCAAAGTGGGGCTTGTGTTTTACTTGAAGCGGGCTGGTGCTCACCTGAAGTGGGCCTGAAGCTCACCTGATGTGGGGCTCGAATTCACAAACCTTGAGATCATGACCTGAGCCAAAGTAAGGTGCGTAATGACTGAGCCACCCATAAACCCTAAAAATAGATTCTTGATGTGATGCGAATAAAAACCAGAAAATATGTTTAGAGTTTTGTATATAAGTGTTTATAAAAATTTCAAACTGGGGAGTACACCTACACAGATAACAACTCCTGCATAAGTGTAAGGAACATACATGTACATTTTTATGAATCACAGAAACCTTCCATTCAGGTGGAATAATTAGAATTAATTAATTAATTAATTCTAATTATTCCACCTAAATGTGGAACTCCTTCATAACAGGAGGTATAATAGTAGTAAAAAAAAATAATAACATCAGTTATAAATATTTATTGAGCACCTTCACTCTTCATGGGTTAAAGTAGTAATGTGTATCATCTCTAATCATCACAATAATTCTAGAGGCTGTGTATTTTTAGCTATAATTTATAAGTGAATGAACTTAGATGAGCCATGATTAAAGAAACTGTCGAGAGTCACACAGGTAAGATGTGAGATTACCAGGCTTAAAACCCAATTCTTTTCATCTCCAAACCTATCACTTTTTACTATGACATGGCCTTTACTTTCTTATAGGTTATATTATAAATAATCTATAAAAACACAAAGCATCATTATTATATTATCGCTGTTTTCCCAACCTCTTCATTCTATGCACAGTGTTCAGGTTCCCAGTAAATGGCCCAGCTGATCCATTATAGATGATAATTTTTTTAAGCTTGAATTCTCATAAATAAGACCACTGACCCAGACTGGCCAGTCAAAAGGTAGCTTCAGACTCAAACGCCTGTTAGTATCTTTGCATCTTTCAAGAGCTTGGTATAGTCCCTCTCATGTTTTTGTTTTGCTTAAAATTTTGGGCTTTCTTAATAACTTTTGGAGTAGAAAGTAGCCAAGCTGAACTCTTCAACCTTAGAATCCTTCGGCTCTGAGGACTCCCTGACCATATATATGAAGACCTTGAGAGCTCTCTGCAGCCTAGGTATAGCATGTATTTTCCATAGAATGGAAGGTATTGCAACATTCCTACAATCAGAGGGTGTTGTAGAAAGGCTATAGCAGTTGCCAGTCAGTCTGTGATCCATGTTTGTATACTGAAGATAGCTAAGAAGTAACAGAAAAATTAGAAAAGTGGCATGTCAAGACACTCTTGTCCCAATCAGACATGTAAGAAACTGGTTCCTTACATAGCATAGATATACTATGGGAGTAGTGGCCAAATCCTCATATTTGCACTTATATCATGGGCATCACAAACATGACGAATAGATATACATATGCACACAGATCACATTCAGCAACAAATATCAGCAGTTGAATGTGAAAGGCAAAGTGAATGATATTAAAACAAACATGTTCCCTATACAGTTTGGTATATAAATAAATGAGTAATGGAGCCCATTTCCTATCTCTGTCCCTCACCATCTATATTAATTAGGGCAGACTAAACATCCCCTCTGAGCCTGTAACCCCATCTGTCAAATGGGCATAAATACTGCTGTCTATGGTATGGCTACTGTGAACATTTTAAGAGAATGTTATAGAAACAGCATATGGCATACATATAACACAGTCCAGTGATGAACATGAGCCATAAATAAATGACTAAAATATGTAATAGAATTAAATTATTGAGTGTCTCCTACACCAGAGCCTAGGCCAGGCATTGAAGTCCAGAGATGAATAAACTCAGCCTCTTTCCTTGAGTACCTTATGATTAAACAGATGGTTATTTTCACAAAATAGGCATTACTGGCAAAGGGAGTAACATGAACATAAAAGTGATGGTGTATGTATAGGGAGGAGAAATAATTAAAATATTCAGACTATGAAGGGTAAGGCAAAACATATCAAGCAATAAATATAGAAAAAAGGCAAACCCCAAATCTCTGAGGGCATTTTGGGCCACCTAAATTAAGTTTACTTACTGTTTTCCTCTTTTATCCTTTATATGCCATAGTTTATACTTATATTGAGAAGACAATTAGTAAATATTATGGAGGTGAAATGTTGCTGAAATATGATCTGAGATATGGCTAGAAATCTATTTTAAACATAGTTGGAATATTTCCTTCTTTAGACATTCAGCACGTTTAATTAAGAAATATATACCAATAACCACTATGTGCAAGGTATTCTGCAAAGCCCTGGAACAGATAATGGAGATTGAAAAGGACAAAAGAAAGCTGACTGTTAAAGTCAGTCTGAAAAGGAAACACACAATGCTTATAACATTAAACTGGTAATGATGAAAAAAAAAAGAGAGGTCTCAGTTCTAGCTTGGTCACATAATCAGTGACACTGGCTACAGGATTATGAATAAGTTGCTTTACTTTCTGAGCCTGCTTCTTCTTTTTACACAAAGGATAAGAATTCTTAATTTGTCAAACACACAGGGTTATTTTAATTCATAACTATGACAGAGGATGTGAAATTCCTCAGTATGTGGTAAAACTCACATGTTTGGAAAAAACAGGGTAGCTATTAAAAACCTACTCCAAGCTGGCAAAGTGTTCTCCATACCTGATCTCGTTTCATTCTCAACAAGCCCAAGAGGTAGATAGTATTATTATTCTCATTTTACAGATGTGAGAAACAGTCTCAAAGAGTTTAAGCAACATCCTCAAATTCACAGAGCTAACCAGTATTGGAATTATGATCCAAACCAGGGAACTATTTGGTGTCTGATCTCAAACCTCACCATCTGTCTCCACCTCTACTTTATACTAAGTGAAAATGCTACAAGCCTACTTCACAAAAGCAGGGTCTGCTGAAAACAAACAAGTTGAAGTGGCAAACAACAGTGACAGCATGAGCATCATGGAGAATACAGTTGGTAAAGAACTGGAATGCACCAGAATTTTGTTGACGCTTGAGAACCTCAGGGAGTGTTCACTAATCGACAGTGTGCCGGGCCTCTAAAGAGAATTGACATGATGAGAAAGAAAAGAAAAGAAAAGAAAAGAAAAGAAAAGAAAAGAAAAGAAAAGAAAAGAAAAGAAAAGAAAAGAAAAGAAAAGGAAAGGAAAGGAAAGGAAAGGAAAGGAAAGGAAAGGAAAGGAAAGAAAAGAAAAGAAAAGAAAAGAAAAGGAAGAACAGGCAGATGAACATCCATCAGCCAGAGTGGGCCAGACAACTGCCTGGCCTGCAAGCAGCCAGGATAAGGCAGTCCAAGAAGAGACCACCACACTGCAAGAAAAGAAAAGGCCTCAGCCTTACCGGGTGAGAGGAAGAGAGGCAAAGGCCTGAGAGACAAAGGCACCAAAAAAGGAGACCACAAAAGCCCTGTGGAGGCCTGAGAGATAAAGATGGCTTTAATTATCCCATAAAAGGTCATTGGAAATGCCACTTTCTTTCTGTGAAAGAGAGTTTAGCCTGCTGCATGTGGCTGTGAAGAAACTTTATGTGTTCAAACTGTATGCATCTCAGGAAGGACGTTTTGTTCTCTGCAGGCCTTTGGACTGTGGAGACCATGAAAACACATTTTGTCAAAATGGGTTTGTAGGACATATTTGATTTCTTCTGCGGCAGCTCCAAAACTAACCCTTAGGGATAAAATGGAAGGAAAAAAAGTGGAGGAATACAGGGTAAAATACTGTGACAGGACAATAAAAATATACCACTTATGAGAAAAAGAATAATTGAAATGGAAAAAAAATTAAGGAGTAAAGCAATTTAGGTGTTTGGAAAAGGACATCAAATCTAGGTTGTGATTTGAGTCCATGTCAATGCCTGACACCCACACCCCCCACTTCTAAGCCTCTTCCTCTTGTAGGTCAGGAATTGCTCTGCCTTCTGCGACAAGCCTTTCATTCTCAGTGGTGTGCATATGTAACAATATAATAATAGAAGTTGAAAAATCCTGGGATTTCTCATTCTGTTTCTTAAAAGACACTAGGGACACCCAGAAATGAATGACTCACCAGGCTTAGCAAAAGCATTAAATAGAAATGTTAAAAATGCCAAGCTTAGACCAAAAAGAAAAAGTATTTTTGTCATTTGGAACACGGGCTATGCACCGTGGTGTAACCTGAGTTCAAATCCTGACACTGTTATTTTCTAGTTTTGTGAAAGATGGATAGATTAACCATCCCATCTGAGCCTCAATTTCTTCACCTGTGAGAATGCCACTCCACGTTTTTGTCAAGATTAAGTTACAGTTTATGAGCATTTTTTTTCAGTGCCTGGCACAATAGTTATTCAAATATTATTTGTTATTCCTAGTGTAGATAAAAATTAAACTTAGTCCTGTTTAAGCTTATAATCACAATTTTGTAAATAGAATCCATAACCATGTCAATTGTAACTATGAAGCAATTAAAACTGATTTCATTTTAACTTGAATAAATCCACATTTCTGTGAAGGAAGGACTGTCCCCTTGAGTATCTGCAATGGATTCAAAAGCTGTTTCTGTCCCAAATGCTCCCTGGTTCCTCCCTAAAAAACCATGTTTGTTTGTTTTTTAAGACTATTTTTTAAATTTTTTTCTTTTAATGTTTATTTATTATTGAAAGACAGAGAGAGACACAGCGCGAGCAGGGAAGGGGCAGAGACAGAGGGAGACACATAATCTGAAGCAGGCTCCAGGCTGCGAGCTGTCAGCACACAGCCCGATGTGGGGCTCTAACTCACAAATCACGAGATCATGACCTGAGCCAAAGTCAGACACTTAACCGACTGAGCCACCCAGGCTCTCTGTAAGACTATTTTTTTAAAAGAAGGTTCAGGTTCACAGCAAACTTAAGAGAGAGGTATAGAGATTTCCCATATATTTCCTGCCCCTACTCAGGCATAGCATTTCCCATTAGCATTAGCAGCATCCTCCATCAAAATGGTACATTTGTTACAACCAGTGAACCACGTGAATATAATCACCGATAGTCCAGAGTTTACATTAAGGTCCAGAACGCATTTTTTAGTAAGTAAATGATTATGAAATTCTTATAAAATATTACTGAAACAAACAATGCTAAATAACATCCTATAAGTGGGTGGTGTTGTATCATTTTGTCCCTTTTCACTATAGCACCACAAAAAATGGGACATGATCTTATAAACTGAGCCTAAGGTACCTAATTTGAGTAATAAAACAATTGGACATCAATGTCCATATTTGCAGAACCAGGTACAGGCATAGCAAACATTTTATTTTTTTAATATTTTAATAAAGAAAGAAAGAGGGGCGCCTGGGTGGCTCAGTCGGTTAAGCGGCCGACTTCGGCTCAGGTCACGATCTCGCGGTCCATGAGTTCGAGCCCCGCATCGGGCTCTGTGCTGACAGCTCAGAGCCTGGAGCTCACTTCAGACTCTGTGTCTCCCTCTCTCTCTGCCCCTCCCCTGTTCATGCTCTGTCTCTCTCTGTCTCAAAAATAAATAAACGTTAAAAAAAAAAATTAAAAAAAAATAAAGAAATAAATAAAATTTATTTTGTTAGATTTAGATTGTTCAATTTCTTAGCAGTCCAATTAATGTTTTATACATTTTACAAAAGCGCTTACCCCAATTCCTTAACACCATAGCATTCAAAATTGTCAATGACCTATAGTGATGCCTTTGTCACATACCTAACATTTAGTCTCAAGTAGACACTGTTATGAGAATTTATTGATTTTGTATGAGTTCTTTAAACTTTTTTTAATCCTTTAAAAATTATTTGAGTATATGTGGGGCGCCTGGGTGGCTCAGTTGGTTGAGCGACCAACTTCAGCTCAGGTCATGATCTCACGGTTTGTGAGTTCGAGCCCCGTGTTGGGCTCTGTGCTTATAGCTCAGAGCCTGGAGCCTGCTTCAGATGCTGCGTCTCCCTCTCTCCCTCCCTCCCCCAACTCATGCTCTGTCTCTCTCTGTCTCAGAAATAAACATAAAAAAATTAAACAAAAATTATTCGAGTATATGGACCCATAGGGAATTTGTATCTCCCTTGAAATTATTTGCAAAATGTTATATGAAAAAAAGTCTGTTTGGATTTTCTTAGGAAAGGAATGATGGGTTGCATCAAACTCTTTAATGGGTAAGTAAACTAGTTAGAAATACAATGGTCAATTCAATTTAACAAATGTTTATTGTCAAACATTTACTGGAGTTGGGTGTTTGATATGTTTTGAGTAGGTACTATAATTTAGGTACAAAGTTTTGTTTTGTTCGTTAACACATATTATTAAGTAAAATAGGACCATACCATGGCCTATTTAGCAGATAATAGAACATAAAATGGGGAAGTAATTGATTGACACTCTTCTTTCCCCACTGAGGTAAGCTTTGATTTCATAATTTAATAATGAATTGCTACAAAGGACATAGCTTGATGTGTCATATGGAAAGGCATGAAATTAGGTTGCATCTGGTGTGTTACCCCCTTTGGCATAAATTACAGAAAATGGAAGGAATAAAATAAATATATGTCTTCCTATCTACTTAAAAGTATCATCTACCAAGGGTACCTAATTTGGACGACAGAGACTAAAGCCTTTGCACGAGAATTTAAAGCACAAGGAAATGAAATATTCTAGACATGATAAATGTAAAATCAATTAAAGATAAACTGTTATCCTAAAATATGCCTTTGTAGATTCTGCCACTGGAATTAACTCAGGAGAAAACAGTAGTCCTTCTTCCGAAGTTACTCAAATCCAATTGATGTCACCATATGCAAGTTTAGCTGACATCCAGCGGCAATTTAATTGGCTATATTCTTTGTTTCTAAAGGGCAATTTTGTGCGTGTTATCTAGGTGTTCTCTGTTTGCTATTGCATTGACCTTTAGAGATTCTTAGAAATAGTCTTTGAGGTTTCATTCCATTTTTTCCAGACAGAAAACAGCTTATTAAATCGTTTCCTCTGAGATAATAACATCACCATTATAGAAAGGTGGATATGGACACACCAAGGCTGTGTCAACAGTATCCCAAGCATATACAAATATTATTGAGTTTAGGTCATGGGCTTTTTAGTTTGTTTGTTTACCTAGTTTAACTTTTCATTGTGTTTTCATTTCTTATCTCATGAACATAGGATGATCGATTACTAAGGAAATATTGTATTAGCAGACACTGTATGAAATAATTAACATTAATAAAATTATCTTTGTAAAGGACATAGAGACCTCAGGAAATAAAAACTGATGTTCGTTGTGCCAGATTTTTATCTTATTTTTGACTTAAAAAGATATTCATGATTGGGAGAAAATTACATGTTATTAAAGAACTCAATTTGGAAAGACCATGCAAGTATTAAGAATCATGGGACCCAAAAAGAGCATTTTTCCCCTTTTTTTCTATTAGTAAATCTATCTCAGGAAAGTACCACTGCTACTGTAATTACTATTATTTGTGAATACTAAACTATTCAATCACATTGCCTTATAATTGAAAATCACCAATGCATTTTATATATTAGCCCATTAGTAAACTTTAGGCAAAAATAACTGACTCATGGGGAACTTTTAAAGATAAAGTCTCCGACCTTCAAGGGTCATAGATCTCTTCCTGAAATGTATGAGAGGCTAAAAGGCAGTTGAGACTTTGCTGACACATGTAAGTGTGTACAGTCCGTTTGCATTGTTGATATGACTATGAAAACAGGCTTCTGAGTCAGATAAAAGGACTTCAAAGAACTGGATCCCACAGCACCAGTTGCATGAACTCAGGTTAATCATTTAGCTCCTTTCATCTAAATTTTCTCATTCATAAATTCAAAATAATAATATAAATTGTGGCATTTTATGAGGATTGAATTTTTTAATATACATAAGGCTTGCACTATAGGCCAGAATATGGTGATCACAGAGAACAAACTGAGGGTGGATGGGGGGGGTGGGGAGGGGAGAGGGAAAAATGGGTGATGGGCATTGAGGAGGGTACTTGTTGGGTTGAGCACTGGGTGTTGTATGTAAGTGATGAATCACAGGAATCTACCCCCATAACCAAGAGCACACTTTACACACTGTATGTTAGCCAATCTGACAATAAATTATATTAAATAAATAAGTATTTAAAAAGAAAAAGAAAAAAAAAGGACAGAAACTCAAACCATCTTAAGACAAAAGTGAATTTGTGACCTATATAACTAGGAAGTCCAAAGAAAAGAATTAGCTTTTGGCATAGATGGATCCAGAGGCTCAAATGATATAATCAGAATTCTCTTCCTTTCTCTCCCAGTTCTGTGTGCTTCTGTTTGGCCTTGTTTTCAGGAAGGTTCCTTCTAGAGCTACTTCCTGCTGCTACTATCAGGCCTAATCTACAAATAGCCATGCACTTCACATTTCCAGAAAATATATATATATTTTCCTACTCTTTAATTTTATTTTTAAAAAACTGTAAAAAGCACATTTTATGACTACATACATAAAACTATATTTCAACATGGACTAAAAAAGCACACGCCAAATCCCACATCCCGTGAAATATTTTCTTCCTGGAACTGAGAGCACAATAGTCTCTGCGAAGGTAAAAAGGAGATAGCAACTTTATCTTAAATGTTCTTCTTTATTAACAAAATGAAAAAAAAATGAACAATAGGAGGCAGAATGGAAAATGCTAATACCTGTTAATTCTTTAAAAAAATTTGTTTTACATTTATTTATTTTTGAGAG
Organism: Panthera uncia; assembly: GCF_023721935.1. NCBI lineage: Eukaryota > Metazoa > Chordata > Mammalia > Carnivora > Felidae > Panthera > Panthera uncia. The sequence goes on from NC_064808.1 coordinate 61,927,770, forward strand.
AGAGAGAGAGAGAGAGAGAGACAGAGGACGAGTGGGGGAGGGGCAGAGAGAGAGGGAGACACAGAATCTGAAACAGGCTCCAGGCTCTGAGCTGTCAGCGCTGAGCCTGATGTGGGGCTTGAACTCACAGACTGAGAGATCATGACCTGAGCTGAAGTCAGATGCCTAACCCACTGAGCCACCTAGATGCCCCGCTTTTTAATTGAGTGATAGATATATGGGTGTTTTTGCATTTATTTTCTTTGTGATCCCATATTTTTTTTTCAAATGTTCATTATAAAACAGGGTCCAATGGGAGTTTCAGCATGGGTCTTCGCAGCTTCATAGGATAGACTCGGTACACTACAGTCATATTAGTCTAAGTAAATTCATCTAAAATAAAAATGGTCAGTTGCAGAAAACAGAAATCAAAATTATAATAATAATAGGTAAGACTTTTGTGGTACCTACTATGTGCCATACAAACCAAAAAGGCATGAAGTAGCATTATTTTATCCTTGTTTTACAATTCAGGAAACTGAGGTCCAGTAAAGTTGAATATCTTGCTCAGGATTTTCTATTAGTAAGAGGCAAAAACAGGATTTGAATCCAGGCATCTTTGCTCCAGAATTTTTACACATGACGGCTTATGCTATTGGGTGGGAACAGGGTGGAAATGCTGATCTTTTCCCACTTTCTGAAAGACAGAAATACCCCACTGGAATCAAAGACGCAGGAAAGAGAAAGTCTTAAAAATCCCAGATGCATTTGAAAAATGAGACTTAAGAGAAATTTACTTGTCTTATAACTGACCCTGAATGAAGTACATATTCAATAGAAACATATATATGTGGATTGATGCCGACTGCAGACTGTCCTCCCCATAGATGAAATGGTGTGTTGCCATCCAAAACCTTTTTGAGCTAGGGGTTCATGTTGCCCTGCATTGGTTCCAGCCTTTAGACTAAAATGTATAGCATATTATGTCTGAACCAAATTGAGTGATACTGTGAGAGCAGCTACTATCTATGAAAACCTTATGGATTCAGGATGTAGTGGGGCTGCCCCCCAATGACTAGATGATCACTGTGAAAGACTGATGGGTAAGACTAAGACTGAGCACACAGAGTGAGAGTAGACATTAATTCCCACCACTTCATGTAATTTAATTTTACTTATCCAGTGAATTTATTATTTTCAATAGTGTAGAGAAATAACATATGCCATTTGACTGAATTATGACCTTATACTAAATATGACAGATGGAAAAGCAGAACATTAAAATTATCTGACATTTCTAGAATAAAAATACACTTTCTGAATAGAAAATTGGGCTACAGATTAGTCGTTCACTTGGATTATAGAACCGGATTTATTATTTCAAAGCTTTAACAAATCACAAAAACTTGCTGAAACTTGTTTTTTCTTCTGTGAAATAAGACTGGTAAAGCTCATAAATTCTGGATGTTATGATTTTAAATCAGAGCCTTCCATTTGATTGCTACATTTTTATAGGAAGATAGCTTTCCCCCACTCATTCACCCATTCATTGATTCATTTATTCATTCATGCATTCATTCATTCATTCATTCACCAACCAACAGTTTACAGCCCTGCTATGATTAGGAAGTTTGTTAAGAAAGGGGGATACAGAGGGATGCCTGGGTGGCTCAGTTGGTTAAGCATCTGACTTCGGCTCAGGTCAGTCATGATCTCATGGTTCATGAGTTTGAGCCCTGCATCAGGCAGGCTCTGTGCTGTCAGCTCGGAGCCTAGAGCCTGCTTCAGATGCTGTGTCTCCCTCTCTCTCTGCTCCTAACCCACTCACGCTCTGTCTCTGTCTCTCTCTCAAAGAAAAAACACTAATAATAAAAAAAGAAAAGTAAAAAATGTGACAAGGATACAGAGAGGAACTATAGTAGTACTGTTGACACTAGACTAACCTCCTTTTTCCACATACCTCCAGATACTGAAGAGGACCAATGGAAGAGGATTATATAATGAGGAATAAGTCAGGAAAAAATGGATTCCTATGTGAAGCATGCACTCAGCCCATCATGTGCTAATATCAGAGAGAAAACTGCTGTATTTGCATAGTTGTACAGAAAGACGGAGTAATATTATGATATTCAGAACATAAGATATGGAAAAGGGAAGAGGTATTTAAAGGCATCAGCAGATTGTGAAAGGTATGCAAGGTACATGGAATCACAAGCAAAATTTAGTAAGTTACATTGATTGCCAAAAGTTTAATATCTTTTATTCATACTTACTTAAGGTTTTGATATTTTGTTACAAGAAATTTCAACAATCAATGTTTTCAGGTCTGTAATGAGCAAATGCAATATTTAATGTTATAGTTTCAACAACCAAAAGTCTTGTAAAACCACTAGTAAACACAAATACAAAACTATTTTAGGAAACCTATTTTCACTTATAGTAAAACTCTTTAGGGCTGAATTCAGCAAATGGAATCATTATTGGATAAGACTTTAATCTTAAGGATCAACACTACATTTTTAAGTTGCTGGCTTTAAAATGAGTTGGAGGTCTGGTATATTAGGTGAAATTAAAACTCAAATTGATTCTGTCAATCTCAAGTATTAAAAATAAAACCTTATGTTTATGAGGCTTAAGGTTGTGAGGCTGTAGTATAAATCGCTTACTGAAATAGTCTAGAAATACACACAATGATGATAAAGTCTATTCTACTAATCCTCACATTTAATACTATTCATATATGCCAAATACAGTCAAGGCTTAATGTATACTTTTTGTCAGTTCTGTGAATATCTCTTGATTTATAACTTTTAGTTTTCTAGGATATTACTTTCTTAACTATATCTACCCATGTTTCTAAACACTGATTTTTCTTTTCATTCACTTTTCTTTGCCTATTCATTTCTGATAGCAGTCTTATTTTAGGATCCATTGTATTTAAAATTTTTCAGGAGTGCCTGGGTGGCTCAGTTGGTTAGGCATCCCACTCATGAGATCAGGTCATGATGTCATGGTTTGTGGGTTTGAGCCCCACATTGGGCTCTGTACTTATGGCTTGGAACCTGCTGGGATTTTATTTCTCCCTCTCTCTTTGCCCCTTCCCCATTCATCCTGTCTCTCAAAATAAATAAACTTTAAACATAATTTTGAAAGATATTTACTTCATACTTATCACCTTTTTTTAAAAAGCAGGTGATTAAATCATTTAAAAATGAAAGTGTTGCAATCAGTATTTCAATATGGTTTAGACACTAAAAATATTCTACAAATATCTCCAGTACTTAAATCAAGAGTGAAATTTTCTTCTATAAATTTTTAGTTTCCCAGTTCCTCCTGAATAAAGACAGACAGACAAATAGAGACAGATATACAATCTAGCATTCTTTGATGGTTGTTCCTTCAGTGAAATTTTACAGAAAGTGAGATGCTAGCTATATATATTTAGTGCTATTAGGCAACCAACAATCAATGTTAAGACTTCTATACCATGGGAAGAGAAATTGTCAATATCTGTTTATTCTAGACCTAGACTAGACCTAGATATGCTAGTTTAAATTTTTTTTAATGTTTATTTATTTTTGACAGAGAGAGACAGAGCATGAGTGGGGGAGGGGCAGAGAGAGAGGGAGACAGAATCTGAAGCAGGCTCCAGGCTCCGAGCTGTCAGCACAGAGCTCAATGCGGGGCTCGAACTTACAGACCACGAGATCATGACCTGAGCCGAAGTCGGACGCTCAACTGACTGAGCCACCAAGGTGGCCCTAGATATACTATTTCAAACAAGAAATGGGGGGAAAAACCAAGTCATCTCAGAGATGAAGGCAAAAGACTTTATTTGGATATTATCATGTAAAACAATGCTACCATGTGTAGTAAGGTATTTATAATAGCTCTAGTAAGCATCTTAGCTTTACTACAAATTCTATCAATTTATTCAGAGTCCCTGGGGATGGGATCACTGTGCATGTCATATTTACTCTGAAAGTCTCCTATTTGCTCTCTTTTCTAGTCAAAACTAAGCACATACAGTGAACAGCCAGTCCTTTCTCCCAGCCCCACTTTTGCTGACCACAGCCTGACTCTGTCCTACTTTCTTCTATCCTCCTTTATCCCCAGCTCTTTAAACAGAAGTAAGAACCAAGCAAACCAGATGATTAAGTTTTCTAGCTGTTACAGTCTAGTCTGTAAGAGTGTAGGAAAACCTTTCTGTTCTCTGAGCCTTAGTTTTCTCATCTGTATATTGCGAAGGTAGGTTCTGCTGAGATAGGCTTTTCCAAATTTATCATTCTCCAATGCCATGGCTAATGTCACAGATAGTACCCTAGTCCCCTGAAATTATCTTCTGCTGCCCTTTCCACTGGACATTGGTGTCTTCCAGCTGAGACACCTCCTATAGTGTCTCATGGTGAGATTTTCTTACACAATTTGCAGAGAATACAAAAGGCATTATTCTCCCAGAAGTATTGTCTGGTGGGCAAATTTCACTCCCTCACACTGGCATTTCTTACATACTGCAGAATCAACATGATATTCTGACCTTCAGATGTGGATATGAACAATAAGGATATACTCCTTTCTAAGAAAAGAATCATCCTGAGTTTGTGCTTTGTTTGATTCCTTGAGCTTAATGTCTTTCAGAAAAGCTTCTCCTACATCAAACTGTTAACAACAGTTTTCTCTGGGAAGGGAAGAAGAAGAAAAGTCATGGATGGCCATTTTCTTTTATTTTCTATTACATGTATTGGTCTATATTTTAGCCCACGCAGAATACATTTCTTTTATAAATATACATATTTTATTTTGTAAAAATGGGATTAGTGTTCCCATGTAATCAGCAAAAAAAATTACTTTTCTCAGGAAGGTAGCATGTGCATGTGCTTCAATATTATCCATAATGGCTAATGATACAATTTATTTTTATTTATCTTCAGCAGTTACTGTGAAATAGATTTAACAACAGTTCATACCTAAAATGTGTTTAGGCCTATTAATTTTATCAAAGATTTTTGCATCTCACTTTTTATCCTCTCTTCACAGAATTTCTTCCTGGTGGTTAGGCTCATTATTATTATGGCTATACTACAAATTTGAAGAAAAGGAGACCTGAAATCACTACTGGTATTAAATATTCCTAAATTAAACAGTAAATTCAAAATAAGCAGTGACAGCACAGTGGTCATATAAAATCAAAGAAATGCATCTTGAGTCATTCTATGTAACCACTTGGATTTTATGTTTCAGTTTAAATTCTCTGAATGGTAAATACATGAGGAGTGTCTAGAACCTATTGCAAAGAGATAAACACACAGAGAGTATTGAAATTTCTAGAACATAGTTGACACAGGAATTTGTTGTGAATTTCTGCCAGACTCTCCTTCTCTCTCTCTCTCTCTCTTGCTCTCTGAGCATTATATATGAAACATACGTGTATATATAATATAAATTTATATGTAAATGTGTGTATATATAAATATATGTATATTATATATGTAAATGTGTATATAAGTGTATATGTAAAGGAAACTTTTCAGAAATGAACAAAAAGTATTTTCTGATCAACTGTGAGCAAAGGCAGATAGCCATTATCTAGTTATACTAGCTATTGATCATGAATATTAGAGAAAATAACTTTTGATGAACTCATTGACAAATTTACAGAAGTCAGGGCTTAAAAACAGATCATGTATTTTATTACTGTGCTAATAATATGCAGGTATAAGTCATCTTTCCTTTTCAAAAACATACTAATTTAAAGTACAATTCAATTTTCCCTTTTTTTAATTGTAATGTTTCATTTGTTTATACTTGTAGAATTATATATATACATATTTCAATAAAAGGAAATTTTCATTATGTTTCTTTTATGTCCATTAACATGATTTACTTCATTATATGATTATCTCTAAAAACAAATGCGTTAAAAAATGACCTACCTGGGATCTTAAATATACAAGACACAGTGCTGCAACATTCTGAGTAGCAGATTTTTATGCATTTGGTATCAGCAGTCAAAGGGAAATATTGTGCCCAGAAAGGAAAAACAAATATCCATCAAGGAAATATCGTAAACTGCATCTACTCAGCATCTTTAGGAAGTTATAATTCCATTTCTTAGTCCCTGATCTAAATCCAATATAATGGATTTCAATGTATTTTAAAGTCAAATAAGTAACCTTCCTCTGTCTTATTTTAATAGCATGTCCTATGTGATACCTTTATTAAATCATTCTATTTTTCTAATTGCCTGAATAACTCAACCCTGTATTGATGCCAAGGTGATGAGTCCAGTGTTCCCTCTTATACTATTTTGAGGTATCCAGATGCCTTTTTCCAAGTTAATATAGTTTTTAAATTAACCATGTGCACCCCTGTATCAGGTTATATGGAAATTAAAGATCAATCGGCAGCTAATGCCCATGTTTGAGAGAAAAATAATATTAAATTCATGAACTGTACTTGTGAATAACATTTCTATCTTAACAATACTTAAAAAAAATTAAGTTCTATCTCTTTGATTATAACTACTTATCTGAAGAATACATTTGTTAAATCCCTTCTTGGTATTAAATAGCTAAAACCAAACAGAAAAAACAAACAAACAGTAGTCAGTGACTAAAGATCTATCTGTATATAACACATATAATTTTAGTTAAACTAATACCTGACTTTGGGGATATATATGCAAAAGCACCAATCTTAAAGTTCTTCAATTACCTACATTAAAGATGGGGTCAGCCATCAGACTAATCCAAATGGACTAATCTTATAAATACAGTTTATATGGTCAACATATAGTTTTGAAAGTAGGTTTTAAGATAGATAAATTTCATAGTCTGTACATTTGCTTTATCTTTAATAGAAATGACAATTATGTAATCCAGTCATAAGTAGCTCATCAAAATATGGAAACTTTCCTTGAGTCTAGAACAATGAATGATCACATCATCAGAACTTATCTGAGCACAAAAGTCAGTACAGAAATTTTTTATAAATCAAAACCCAGCCACCTTTCAACAAGTTTTAGGGGACTGTCTTAGTTAGCTTCAGATGCTATAATAAAATTCCACATGCTGAGTGCAAAGAAAGAAAGACTAACAACTGATAGGAAATAAACTAGTTTCCTGAAGTTATAAGACATTGTTCACAGATTTTAGTCCACCTAACTTCCTAAGAATTCTGCAAAGGAGGTACTATTCCCATTTTACAAATAAGGAAACTAAAGCTCAGAGATACAGAACAACTCACCCATGGTCAGACAGAGTCTGACCCAGTTGTTGCTAATCAGAAAAGCCATTCTCAGTCTTCACATGACATCAACTCAGAAGTATCCCTTTCCATTTTGAGTATATGTTAAAGCAAAACCCAATAGATGTTGAGACCTGTGGATAACAGAGCAGTGGTCCAACCAACACTCAGCTGGGAGGTGCCTCAGCCCCACCACCTTCCCACTACAGCCCTTGAGTAAGAGCTCTTCTGTCCTGGAGTGGTTAAGGTTGTAACTTTGAGATCAGAAACCTTGATAGCTCTGTACTCCACCCCACCCCCTTGCTTCACACTTTCTTAAAGGCCATTTAATTGTGGGAATAAACCTCACTGTCAGCAAGATCCAATACCTGTTCTCTCTCACATTTTGCCTGAGAAGCACACTGGTCAGTATCAGGTATACAAACAGAGCAGTCACACAGGGCTCCATGCCCCGAGGGTCCTGCAATTAATTTTAATGCTCTGAAGTCACTTGAAATTCTGAGTTATCTGTGAATCTATGCTTTGGAAATGAATTCCAATGGGACAACGGAGAATGCTTTGAGGACCTGGAGACTTGGCTCAAGGTCATGCCCTCCCTGGAAGCCTACCTCCCTTCTACCTACCTCCCTTGACGTGGGTTTTCCAGTGCCTGCTTCTCTGTCACCTAGAATTTTAGGTCCCATTCGATCTGCCTCCTCCATGCCACCCAGCAACCACTGTTGCTCTGCACCCTTGTAATGAGTCTGGGCACAGGTTTAGGGAGAGTCAAGGTTAGTTTTGTGCTCAGCAGGGTCTTAGGCTGGGACACGGCAGCACCTTTCCCCGAGATCAGCTGACCATAGAGCTTAGTGGATGACCCTCTACCCATCCCTTATCCAGGTGCATGTCTCAGGGCAGAGGTTGTAATCACTTGTCTGTGGCCCATCCCCATGGATGGGGGGTCAGCAGATCCATGGGAAGGGGAGATGCCTGGATCTACTTCTCACTGACTGGGCATGGCTGGTTGGGAGTGGAGATCTGCCAGCTGGTAAGTCATACGTACAAGCTGATTTGCAAGGTGGAGCCTGGGAGCTGTGAGGGTCCACACATGCCCCAGGAGTATCCCTTGCCTGAAGGTGTGTGACATTAAAGGCAAATTAAAAACACTATGACAGGCTGAGAAAGTGTCCCTGGAAGAAAGGAAAAATTTTATATTTTTGAACAAAGGTCAGTTCTCACATTTTCATTTTGCACTGGGCACTGTAAATAATGTAGCCAGTCCTGACACTGGCATAAAGGGATTGGACTTCCCTGAATATAAAGCAAATCAGTGAGCATATGTGAGCCTGTTTGACATCTGCTTCTTTTCTTGCTGAAATCCTGAGAAAATATATGATTCTTTGGTAGCCTTAGAGTGCATTTGCTTTTTCAACTGCATAACAAATGGGCTTTATATATTTAAAAAATTATCTCGTATATTTTGGTTTCTTAAAAGAAAATAGCGATAGTTCTTTTTAAAAATCTGTATACTTGCTGTTTTGAAAATAAAAGGCAATAAGTGAATGTTGGGTATTGGGATTCTGAAATCTAAGAAAATACGGTTTAGTTCTACTTTTTCTCTGATTTACACACTCAAAGATATTAGTCTTCTGAACAAAAAGCTGCACAAACTGTAGTATCTTTTTCAGAAATGGTTACAAATGTAGCATTGTACAGGTCTGACTACCCATGCAATGGTCAGATAAGCCATTCACTAAATAAGTAGTCCCTGGGTGTCTACTGTGTATCTATCTTACACTAGTTGCAAGGAAAAGAAAAGTGACATATACTCACATTTATTGTGAATCTTCTATGTGCCAGACAATTTGTGTGCTTACAGTCTTTAATCTTCAGAACAAATCAAGAGGTGGATATTATTGGCCCTGTTTTCCAAATAAAGGCATTGAGGTTCCATTTATTATGATTAAAAGCTGTTTTCTACTAGAAAGTGGGAAGGAAGTCTATTCAATGATGATATTAATGAGGAACTGATCATTTATAGTGACTGGATTTTTTGTATTAATATAAACACTCCATGGTTTAGCTGACCTATCACAGCCTCCACTCCCATGTATAATCTGAACACCTGGCAGGAAAAAACAAACTACAGCTCTCAGCATGTTTACATGGTTATCTTTAAAGTAAATGATGATGCTGAAAGAGCACATCTCAGTGCACAAAGTGTTATTCTCAGCAACTTGTAATCGAAGCCCTTCCTGTTTCTATTAGAGTTTGTCACTTGGAGGGCCTCTTTTCTAACACCCAGGCATAACATTCAGTGAGAAGACACTTTCAGTTAGGAAAGAACTGACTGCGTTTGTCCTAGAGAAGGACAAAGGTGGTTTTCCTTAACCTAACACCAGCCACTCCAGCATTCTTCATGTTATGTTTTGCTTGGAGAAAAACATTGCCCATGTCCAAGTTTGAGTTCTTAGGAGGTCTCTTGGACCCCCTTCCTTACCTAGTGTGGCTGATGTGTTTTACCTGAGAAAGCACCTTATACTTTATAGAGCCTTGAAGGAAAAAAAAAATAGTAATGCTGATAGTAATTAGCTAATTGCATTAGCTAATATGCAAACATTAATTAACCAATTCTCAAAAGAGATATGGATTAAAAAGTAGGGTATTCTATGCTAATTCAGCAATGGGAAAGTTCTAGTTAAATAACTCGGTCTATCAAGGTCATATTCTGTGTCAAAGAAATAGGAACGATAGACAAAAGTAAAAAAGACCAAACTGGTTGATGGCCCCACTGAACAAAACTCTATCTACCATTAGTTTCCAAGTAGAGGCCTTATTTTTGTGCCTCCCTTTTCCTTATTCAAATCTAGGTAACTCCGTCCATGAAGCTGTCCCTTATGCTCCAACTCACATAAATACCTGCCTTCTCCAGCAACTCCTCATCTATACTGCTTCCATCAATTTGTAAGTGTTAATTTAAGTATGAAATGCATGGTTATTTTTCCCAAACTGGTCTTTAGAAGGTCAGACACAATGGTCAGCCTGCTTTAGGAACACAACCATATGCTACACATGATGGGAAAATATATTAATAGTTTCCAATTTGGTTTCACAGACTCTGTACTAATTTGTTTTTACTGAACATAAGAACTGATTATTGTTATTCCACCATATATATGTGGAAATTGAGTCTCTGCATGGCTAAAATACTTCCTGGGATCATATAAACAGTACATAACAGAGAAGATTTTCATTTCTCATCAATCTTTTGAAAAAAGTGAGAATTATAACAATTCCAGTTTTACAGATTTGAAAACCTAGGCTCAAAAAGCGATAGCCTTTGCTCAAGTTTACAAACCAAATTACAGGGGAGGAGTATGATATTGTGAGAAAGAGGTGACATGACCAATTAACTGCCAAAGGAAGCATTGCAGAAAAACTGGTTTACAGGCCAGGGACAGCAGCTGCCCCCTGCTTACAGAGATGAGCCTCAGAGCAGCTGACCAGGATCCCATTTGAACTCCATGAGCTGCTGCTGGAGTTCAGCTCAGAGGCTGGAGCTCAAGAGCTACGTGGATGGTATGAACACTAACGTGGCAGGTGTAAAAGGAGAAACTTCTCAGGGATCCCTGCCCACGCGTGTCACTTCCCCTTGTCTGTACCTGTGAAGTCAAACATTCTGATCACATCAGTTAGATCATACTAAATAATAAGTACTGTTTTTGAGAGCCTACCAAGTTCTAATTCCAGATAATTAAATTTCTGTGAGGTAAGGATTATCTTCCCCATGTTACAGATGTGGGAGATGAAGCTCACACCTCCATTCCTTTATTTGAAAGACATTTCATCTCCACCGTGTGCCAAGAATAGTGCTCAGTCCTGGGTAAGCCAAGTAGATAGACTTTCTTTCCTTGTGGAGCTTATAACATTAAAGATAAACAAAGAGGTAAACACACATATTTATGATTTTTTTGAGAAAAATGCTATTAACAGACTGTTATTATAGAGGAAAAGTGGGACCCTGGATGAAAAACTATGTGTGAGTATCTAGAAAAGATTTTAATATGAAATCTGAAGCATGAGAAGAACTATCCCTTCCCAAGAGTTAACGGCAGGCCCGTGGAAGCCAGGGACAGTAAAGATAAAAGTTTTGACATACAAGAGATTTTGGTGTTTTTAGAAACTGAATATATCCAGGGTGGCTAGGTCAGTTTGAACAATCACAGAGTAACAGAAAAGATGACATTTTAGAGGGGCGCCTGGGTGGCTCAGTCGGTTAGGAATCCAACTTTGGCTCAGGTCATGGTCTCACGGTTTGTGGGTTCGAGTCCACGTTGGGCTCTGTGCTGACAGCCCAGAGCCTGGAGCCTGCTTTGGATTCTGTGACTTCCTCTCTCTCTGCCCCTCCCCCGTTCATTCTCTGTCTCTCTCTCTCTCTCAAAGAATAAATAATGTTAAAACAAACTAAAAAAAAAAAAAAAAAAAAGTAATCCAACTTTGAGTTTCGACTCAGGTCATGATCTCCTGATTTTGTGAGTTTGAGCCCCGTGTCGGGCTCTGTGCTGGCAGCATGAAGCCTGCTCAGGATTCTCCCTCTCTCCCTGCCTGTCCCCAACTTGTGCTGTCTCTGTCTCTCTCAAAATAAATAAATAAACTTAAAAAAATTTCTCTTAATAAAAGATGGCATTTTGAAACAGGAAAAGAAAATGAGTAAGTAATCAAGAAGTGGTAAGTTGAAGAAGAATGGAGTAGAGATATGGGAAGAGGTCTCATAGTATCCCAAAGCTAAAAGAGGCAGAGCCATCATATAAAGCCAAGTCTCTCTGAACTGAAACCCATATATTTAACCACAACACTCCTGCACCTCTAACAGTGACTCACTCACTGCTGGACAAAAGTATCTAGCCTAGTATCATGATCATATTGTAGTCAGACACCATGGAGCTTAACCTGGAGAAACTGAGATCCAGACAGGTAAACTCCAAAGTCACAAGACTAGTAGTCCAGGTCTTAGGAAGTACAGTAGGGATAAAAGAGGGGGGTGTGCAGTGGGAGGGAGGGAGAGAACACAGGGAAAGGGAGAAGAGAAGGGAAAAGAGAGAATAAGAGTGGATCAAACCATAACATCTAGAACAAACCATTGACTCCAATTAGACCAAAACTGAATCTGAATCTAAGAAGTTCAGTTTAGCCAAGATCTTACAAGTAATTTAAGCATGACTACACTAGAATCCAGCTGCCCCCACATTTAAGGATGAATGTGAGCTTGCGGCAAACAACAAAATATAGCAGATTTTGAAGATCTGAAGTTTTGTAATGATTCCTGTTAAAATGTGACCATGGGCGAGGTGGTGGTAATCCAGACAATGACTATGTTTGGAATTAAGGTGGGGATAGCTTTAATTATCTCCACTGTGAATTCATTTGCAGGTGATTTACAAGTGTCTGAAACACAAAGCAAATACATTTCCCCTGATGCAGGTGATTATGTTGTTGCATATGGTAGAGTTTCATTGTTCTGTGTAATATAATAGTTTTTAGATTTAAAAGAGAGTTTGTTTTTTACAAAGTATTAGTTAATCCACACTGCAAAGGGATGAGGGTGGAGAAAAACAGTTTTCATGTCATCCTCTTAACTTTTATTCTGGAAAATGACTACTAATTACACAATAGTTGTTGTATTTGACCAGATCATTTATTTTCTCAATCCTTTCTACCATTTAGTGGGCTATCAATATCCCTCATACCCTTCGTCTCTTTGGGGAGAGATTTATACTATCCCCAAAACTATTGTGAAACTAGACGCATCTTTAAGGGAAAAATAATAGATACTTCCAAAATTTAAAGGAGACATTAAAAAATGTTTAAAGATGATACGACAAATGTGTGAAGACACCAAGCATTATACCTGACACACAGTAGACTCTTTTCTATATGCAAACTCCTTCCCCTATATTTTCAGGTCTAATTCAGCTCAGGCCCAACTACTCCTGCATGTGGTGCATTACAAATCAGTTTGTTTTTGTAGTAAGTCCAACTATTAAGTAATCTGAACTCCATACAACTAATAGTCTAAGTTAAATGATATATTTCATTGAAAGGGAAGCCAGTTAATTTAGTAAACTATCTCTTTTATTAAAATCAAATTAATAGTGGTTCAGAGTTGGTATTGGATCTGCTTTCCAGGATTTTTTATGCTCAAGGCAAAATCTGTTTGTAAACACGTAGACTCTGTATCTATAAGGAAAGCAATTCACTTGAAGGATTGATGTACTTATGCTTTCTCTAATAATTTTGGATATCATCCAATACAGCAGTGTTGTACTATAGCATGGCTTGTGGGCTCCAGAAAAACCTTTGGCCACCTACTGGTCTATTATGGGTTTTCAAGACACAGAAAAAAATAAAAAAATGTTACTGCCTTTTAGCTGCTCATACTTTTTGTTTTCTTGGGAATTTTATTGGGGTGGGTAATGTGGATTATCATTTTTATGTACATTCAAATATATCTCCATCAGAAACATCAAGCAGAATTCAAAATTGATATTATCACTTATATACATATTATAAAGAAATGCAATGAATATTAGAGCTATATAACCCCCATATTCATTAGGGACATTTTATTTCTACTTCTTATGAAGATAATTCAGAAAATAATTATCAAATCCTTATAACAGTACAAAATACTTTTTAAAAAACTACCCAAATAAGAACAAATAAGTAAATACCTATTATGAGTCACATGTATAAACATGGCAATTAATCCTTACAAGTCCTCAAGGGTCTAGGAAAGGTCATAAATGGAGAAGGTGGTGACTGACTTGAGTTTTGAAAGAACAATAGCCTCTGCTTACAGAAAGTACATGTATGCATGTGTGTGTGTGTGTGTGTGTGTGTGTGTGTGTGTGTGTGTGTAGGTGGGGCCATAATAGGAAGTACAGATATTTGGAAATCCAAGTCAAAGGATAGATAGAAACAAAGGCTTTGCTGCAGGAAAAATTCAGAGCATGATGTTTTTCAGAATAAGACATGTCACTAAGTTATTGAAGCATATGGCATATGCAATGTAGGATAAACATCCTAAAATGCCTTTAACTATTATCACTAAAAAATAAGAATAGGGAGGCTCTGAATAAAGCATTGCCTTCTACAGTTAATGTGAAATATGCCATACACTAAGTCTGAACAAATAAGTATTAAAAAAGTAAACCCAGCACTTGCAATGATTTATAATTCTTACCTCAATTCATCAAAATGAGTATCTTCATCTGGGATCTGAAATTTGGAAATTTGCTTCTTCTTTTTTTTCTTTTTTGAGTGTCTTAAAACAACAGAAATTTATTCTCTCACAGTTATGAAGCCAGACTCAGGTGTTTACAGGGCCATGCTCTCTCCAAAGAGTCTGGAAAGAATTCTTTTTTGACTCTTCTAGGTTCTGGTGGTTACCAGTAACCCTTAGTGTCCCTTACCTTATAGATGCATCACCCCAATCTCCACCTCTATCTTCACTTGACCTTCCCACCTGTGTCTATGTGCAAATTTCCCTCTTCTAATAAGGACATAAATCATTGGATTAGGCTACATCCTAATCCCGTATGACCTCATCTTGATTACATCTGTAAAGACCCTATTTCCAAATTAAGTAACATTCACAGGATCGGGGTAGACATGAATTTGGAGGTTGGGGGTGTGGATATTGGACACTATTCAACCCAGTACAATGGGTTTATAGTTTTCATCAAATTTCGAAAATGTTCAGCCATTATTTTTCTAGTTTTTTTTTTTTCTCCCTCTTCCTTCCAAAACTCTAATTATAGAAATGTTAGGCTACTTGGTATTCTCTAAGGTTACTGAATCTCTGTTCATGTTTTTGTCTTTTTTACTCTACTTCATTTTGGAAATTTGCTTCTTTAACTAGCCTCATGATTGTAAAGCATAATGAATCCTTGACCTTTTGCACCTAAGCTGGACAATCAGCTCCAGGCAGACTTATCAAGTTGGTTGCATGAGAGGCTTCAAGGGTCTTGTCATGGCCATATGTGAGTATTTCAAAGTCAAGAACGTTAGTGTTCTACACAAATTAAAAAAATATAGAATTTTAGCAATACTACAGACTAAAGCTACTGAGTGGAATTCAAGCAATTGAGGCCATGTAACAGAGAAAAACAAGTCCCCTATTACCATGATGCCATTTATAGGATTCGTTCTCTATAAAATACTATACTGTAGAAGTAGATGGGGTGAAGATAAATACCAATTCAGCTACAAAACAACTGTTTCTTTTCTTGAGCTCTAGAAAAGGACAGACCTATAGACAAGAGTGTGGGAAAAAACAACATAAACCAAAGTGCCAGCAAAGGGATTGCTACAGACCAGTAAGCTGATGCAACCACTACTGACCAGAAATGACACATTCAGAAATGATGACACATTTCTATGACCCTCACTATTTTCAGATATATTTGGTGAAAAGCATAAACACCAAAGTCCCATCAGAAGTTTCACTGAGTTCAACTTAATACCACCAGAATCCACTTTTATGAATAGGAAAATTTGTAAAGATTACTTTAACCCTAAGCGTACCTAATGACAAAGCATGTACATTGCAATAAGTATCTTAGGAAGAGTGTTCTTTTAACCTGAATAAAACTTTAAAAAAGAATGTAAACAATGAACATGGGCTTACTTGAAAACAACAAAGTCAAATCAGAGCAATGAATCTATCTTCTTATGAGCTCAGTGGAGCCCAACCATTTCATTTTAATCATAAATTAGTTTTACTCTTATAATTGATATTAATGGAAATCTAAAAAATAATACTAAAACTAAGAGTGAAAAACCATGCATGGCTCTTCCAAGGAAAAAAGTAGCAGGAATTAACATGCAAATAAGTGACGGCTTCCAATAAGAGAAAACTCTTGGCCTTACACAGCTGAACAGTTAAAAAGTTGTGTGTCATCTGTGCTTCGTAAAAACCTCTCACACAAAAGCAATAGTACACACTCTATCAATGAATAAACTAGGTTTCAAAGTTTCCCAAATCCACGCAGCTAATCAGTAGAAGAGCTTCTGGTACCCAGTTCTGCTCATCTCTCCAAGTCAAGTATAACTTGTCACAGGAAAAACATCGTGCTAGGTTTTAAACACCTGAGGCTGTTGATTTCCCCTGATCTTACAAGAAAACAATACTTCATAATTTTTTTGGCAAAACTTATGGTTCATAAGTCACACTCTGAGTAAAATAAAAATAAGGTCATAGTAGGAGTCACAAAAAACATTTTCTAAATTCTCATTCATTTCATGGAAGTTTCAGGCCCTGCATTTCTTTTCAATAGTATTAGAGCCAGTAGGGTGGAGTCTCACACATGTTCTAGAACTAATTTGCTTATCATTATTTAATAATTCAACAAAATTATCTTTGTTGTCTATGATAGAAAAGTAAATAAATAAGTCCTATATGGTTAAATTCTGCAAGTGTGAAAATTACTGTTAAAGTTCAGGGCTGAGAGTCCTGGTATTCACAGAAAGGGCTCTGACCTAAAGATCTCTGTCCTCTTCCTCCTCAGCTCATTACCAGCACCAATCCTACCAAGTTCTTATAGGCCAGATTCTGAAACAGCTCTATTATTTTCACTATTACTTTTCAGATTTAATTTGCCAATTTGGGAGACTAGCCTAGGAGAACCATCTGAGAGACAGATATTGTATTATATTTTTGGCTACCCTGTCTTCAATTGTGTTAATAGATGCAGGGTGGGGCCACCCTGTCTCTCTTCTAAATGAGCCTGAGATATCAGAATGGATTTTCATTAAGCTACACACAAGTTTGGGTAAAACAAGCCTGGAATGTAAAATACTTGCAAAGTCATTTACAAAGAACCTATTAGTAGCAAGTTACTATTCTACGCTGTGTAGATACAGTGACAAAGACGACAGGAATAGTCCCAGATATTCTGGATCTTACAGTCTAGTGAAAAAGAGAAACATTAAACAGATTATCACATAAATAACCGAAACTTCCATTATCATCACAGCAGTAAAGTGACATAATAATATAATTCAAATTGGGTAAGTGCTTTGAAGCACATGATAGGGGTAATTAACCTAGTCTCATAGAGCAAGGGGTGAAGTGGGAGAAGGTAGGGTGGAGCTTACATGAGCAGAGAAAGCATTACTAAAATAGTCCAAGAACATTAAAATGAATCTAGCAAAGAATGAGAGCACTGAAATATATTAAAATAGTGCTTACATTAAGTAAATAAAAACATGACATTAAATTATATCTATGATACAAGATCAGTTAAATAAAAATGCTTAAAAAAAGAGTAAAACATTTTAAATAAATAACCCAAGACATAAGTTGATTATTTCTAAAGGCTGGTACTGTTAGCTATTTAAAAAAAAAAGCTTTATATTTATATGCTTAAAATTTAAAAAAGAAACTCTTAGAATCAGGGGAATGAACTGGACTACCTTGGGGAGGAGGGATGGTATTTTTCAAACATATGTTTGCTTCATTATCTATACGATTTCACTGAGGAAAACAAATGTAATAAGTAATCATCTTAGATTAAAATCTACTTGAGGAAAATCCCAGGGCCATATTATGACTACTGCATGTGTGTATGCACATAAATATCATTCATATTTATACATAGTACTTAAAGGTCACTATCAATGTGTTGAAATATAGCTTTAATAAATTTGTTCATCTGGTCATCATTACATATGAACTCAGGGTGGTTACTGAAGATTACATGAAAGCCATCTTAGTTTTATATTAAAACTTTAATTCTCAGAAGTAATGGCAGAAGTCAGTTGGACAGTAATCAATGGTGACTCTTATAAAGTATTTAATATACGCCAGCAATTGCTCAATGTTTGTTCATACACTTTATCTCATTCACTTCTCATAAAACCCCTGAGAGTTGGGTTTTGCATACTAATTTATGAAATAAGATCAAACTGAGGCACAAAAAGGTGAATAATTATTTCAGTCTCATAAACTGGAGCAGTGTTCAGCCTCTAGAAATCCTAAGCATTAAAATCAGTATGATTTTCTTCACACACATAATTTTTAATAAAAATAATATGAAAACATACTATATATATATATATAAACACACATATATATACGCAAGTCAACCAATATTCTCACTTTTCCCATAACTAATTTGATAGTCTTTCATGAAATAACATATAATTTATTAAAAGAATAATTATGTTGCTTGTTCTTAGCACACCTATTCAGTAATATAGTATCTAAAGGCAAAGCTAGACTGTAACACTGGCTATGCCTTTTCAATATATAATTCTTTAACATTGAACATGACTTTGAATTTGGAGTAATGATGTCTGGGGGTAAGGGGAGGGCATTCTTAAGAATCAAATATTAGAAGGGATAAGAGTAGCTTTTTACAATCAGAAACATTCTTCATGTTGGATGAGTACAGGCATTTGCTCCTTCTGAACAATTATTGAGCACTTCCTATGTGCAAGATACCGTAAGAGACTCCAGGAACACACAGATGAATGAGACATGGAATTTATATTATTGGAAAAGGATTCTGGGTAAAGAGACAATGACAGGTGATGCCATGCACTCTGAAAGAAATAAGGAGAGAGAGAGAGAGAGAATAATAAAGATAAATGTAGTCAAAGAATTGCTTCTAAGCATTGATATCTGAGAAAGGCCTAATGGAAAAACTGGAGCATTAGGAGGAACATGTACCATAACAGTGTAAGAAATTAAGCTTAGGAGTTCCCTGAGCTTGCACGGATGGGTTAACAAGGCATAAAGAAATAGAAAGCCACAGGATGAAAGCATCAAAGATTAGGTAAACAGGACAAAGGCCCCCATTATATGATAAAAGTATAGGAAATCTCAGGATGGAAGCATCCAAAATTAGGTAAACAAGATTAGGTATTAAGGGTGGAAATGACCCCCAACTTAGTACAATAGCAGAAAGCTGCTTTCACAGGAAGGAAGGACAAAAGTAGGAAAGTAGAACTTTACACCAGCAGGGGGAAGTTGCTCAGAGTGGAGCTAATTAGAAAAAAGAAAGGTGCCTTGTTGACCCTGAGGTAGCATGCTCTGTCTTTCTTGTCCCCTAGGCCAGTTTAGGTAAACAGAGGTGGCTCCTCATGTATGCTGTAAACAACCTTCTGCCCAGTGCCAGGATTTTGTTTTGTATTGGTCCAAACCCCTAATACCACATTATCTTCAAAGCCCCCTTTCCCTCAAGCCCATGAGTTAAAGTTCACGGTTTCATTATCTCTTTGTGCACATCCATCACGCTTGTAACCCTTCTGATCCTAATAAAAACAGAGCAAGGACCCTTACTCAGGACTCTTGTCTCCTCCCGGACATTAGCCTCTCTTGCATTTCAATCCTGCATCCTCTCTCTTGCTGGACAAGAAAGAACTTCAGAACCAGAGTGTACGACATAACAGGATGGGAGGCCAGCTACTGTGGCCTTGTGAGAAAATGTGGGCAACTTCCTATGGCTGAAACACAGTGGTTCAAGGGAAGTGGTTGGACATGAAACACAAGAGAGCCCAGACCATACAGAGATTGATAAACACCAAAGAGCTCAGGTTTCCTCCTGAATATAATGGCATGTTATTGAAGGATTTCAAGTGAATGGTCATATGATTTGATTTATATTACAGAAATTTCATGTTGAGTCTATAGACAGCTTAGTTCCAGATTCTAAAAGCCCTCAGAAGGTTTCATAGCAATTGTGTTTTTCTCACAGTGTGACATTATTCCCATATCTTCTTCCTACGATGTTTAGACTTGAAACATTTTAGAAATAAATAGGCATATAGTCTTTCCGAGTTAGTCCTGGAGCACAGTTGAGAGGAAGTGTGTGGGTGTGTGATGAGGCCAAGTTGCCAAGAAAGATGTCCATATGCTAGAGTCAAGCAGTTGTGTGGGCAGGCCACAGACATCACACAGACATCACCACAGATGTCCTAGAGCTCTAGCACTCACGGGTCGAAGGAGTAGTGTCAAGATCCCATCTTTTGTAAAGAAAGTGAATGTTTTGTAATAAACACGTGTAGAATTAAATCAGTCAAGCTACTTGTTCTGATTTGCCACCCAGGATAATTAAAGTTAACAAGACAAGAATGAAAGAGGCAATAGAGACATAGAGTGAAAAATCATTAAGGAACATCTTACCTAAAAGGTGTTTTTTTGAAAAGTGATATAAACCAATAAGGATATCAAGTTCTATCACAATGTTCAATAGTTTTCTCTGAGCTAACATATTTTATATTTGTTAGATCATCTGCTTAACAATTGGGACAACCCAAACTTTGGATGGAAGAAATAAAAGCATATTTAAGTGAGTTGGAATTACAAAAAAAATAAACTTTATTTTCCTAAAATCTGTGACATAGTCAGCTTTTGGTTAATTATGAGACTAAATTTTTAAAAATGTTATGATGCCTTTTAAAGCACCCATCAGCATTTTAGTTTGTATATCAATCTTAAGGCGATACAGTTATCTTTGTGGGATAAAGTTGAAGGATAAAGTGGCTTAGTCACCTGCATTCTTTGCTCTGACTAGTGTTAGGAGTAACCCTAGCTACCAACAAGAGACAGATGCCCTCTTGCATTCAAAGAAGCTATCCTTACTATGACCCAGCAAAAACAAGTGTTACTCACATCCTTGCTTACAGATGAGAAACCTGAGATTCTAAGAGATTAAAAAAATTTCCCTAGGTCAGAGCCACATAAATTGGGAAACATCACTCACGTACTGGTCTCTTTGCCTGTAAAACTTGCATGTTTTCCATTACCTGGCTTAGCCTGTGCAAATGAGGCAAGAATTTTTCTCCCTGGCTTGATCAAATTCTGTAGGCTTTCTTTTCCTCTTTCTACCTAGGAAAATGTAGACCTGTTTTTCTCTTTCCCACATAGGTTTATCTTTTCTGAGTCATTTATAGTTTGTTTTTCCTTTTTCCTAGAACAAGGGCTAGCCCTTTCCTAGCCCTTTCCTAGAACAAGGGCTAATTTGTTAAAATATACATAGAAAAACACTTGTCCTGGCAGAGCTTTATCTGTTTCAAATCGTCTTACCTTTTGGCAGGACATACTAGTCATTTTTCAGTCCTTTGATTGATATTCATACAGCATCTTTCTCAACTGACAGTATTAAGGCCCAGATATAGAAAATCTTAAATAAATAAAAAAAAAGAAACCTAATTTGCAATCCTATTTTCCTTCTACCAAAAGGAAGCCTACCTGTGGACAATAATTTCATACATTAACCAGATATCAGGACCCTTGGAGGAAAATACATACTATCATGTTGAAAATTGAGTATTTTCAGAAAATGATGAGCTTTCCCAGCTTATGACTATAGCTTTAATAAAAAGAGAGAAGCTCCAGCAGGGACAAGGGCAATTAAAACCAATCTGAAAGCACGCAAATGAAATGGATTATAAAACAACTAAAGTAAAATTACCTAAGGAAACATTTGTAAGAGCGATTAAAGACTTGGTATAGGCTGATTAATCATATTTAGAAGTGAAGAAAAAAGTATTCTGAACAAATGTAATTGCAAATAAACAAAGTAAATAACTGCTATTTATTTGAACATGTATTCTTTCTGATATAAGTAATGTTTCACATAATATACTATCATAAATATTGATTTAATGGAAGAGAACATGGGACTAGGTATTGTGCCATAACATCATTTTGGTATTAACTTGCGGTGTAAATTTGGACCACCACTACCTGTCCCTAGTAAGGGAGTTGACCTAGAGAAGCGTTTCTTAAAGTATGGCTCTAGACCATCATCCTCATCCTCATCATCATTTGAAAACTTGCTAAAAATGCATATTATTGGGCCCTACCTAGACCCACTGAATTGAAAAATTTGAGAATGGGGTCCTGCAGTCTATAATTGAACAAGACTTCTATGTATATCTGAGGCACACTAAAACCTGAGACCCACTGAACTAGACCAACTGTAAAGTGTCCCTAGTATCAATATTCTCTGGTTACGTAAGGTATTTCCCAAAATGGTTTAGCGCATGGTCAGCTACCTTCCTCTTCTAGGACCTACATAGCTCACTAAGAATGTAACCATGATATTGAGGCACCTAGGTGGCTCAGTTGGTTAAGTGACTGACTCTTGGTTTAGGCTCAGGTCATGACCTCATGGTTGGTGATTTTGAGCCGTGCATGGGGTTCTGTGCTAACAGTGTGCAGCCTGCTTGGGATTCTGTTTCTCTCTCTCTGCACCCGTCCTCTGCTCTCTCAATTGCTCTAAATAAATAGATAAACATTTAAAAACAAAAAGAAGGGGCACCTGAGTAGCTCACTTGGTTAAGTGTCCAACTTCTGCTCAGGTCATATTAGAGTTCATGAGTTAGAGCCCCATATCAGGCTCTCTGCTGTCAGCATGGAGCCTACTTTGGGTCCTCTGTCTCCCCTCTCTCTGCTCCACCCCCACTCTCACACACTTTGTCTCTTAAAAATAAATAAACATTAAAAAAAAAAGAATATAACCATGACAATGACACGTGAGAAAGTGTCAGGAGATGAATATTAAGAAATTGGATACATTATGGGAGGCTATTAAGACTTTATACTTGGGGGCACCTGGATTGCTCAGTTGGTCTCAACCTACTGACTCTTGATTTCACCTCAGGTCATGATCCCAGGATTGTGAGAAAGAGCCCCACAATGGGCTCCATGCTAAGCATGGAGTCTGCTTAAGATATTTTGTCTGTCTCTCTCTATCTATCTCTCTTTTCCCCTCCTGCTCCTCCCCCACTCGCACGCATGCACTCTCTCTCTCAAATTATAAAAAAAAAAAAAAAAAAAAAAAAAAAAAAAAAAAAAAAAAAAAA
>NC_064808.1:61950948-62003452 GCF_023721935.1 Panthera uncia
AAAAAAAAAAAAAAAAAAAAAAAAAAAAAAAAAAAAAAAGACTTTAGAATCAGACTGACACTGATTAGGAGGCATAAAAATGAGAGACACTGTCTCTCAAAAATTTGAAGTTTAAAATAATTTAGAATAAAAATAACATATTATCAAAGTAATGAGGTCAATCACAGACTTAAGATATTGGGACATTAGAGATGGGAAAACCTTAATTCATTTATGCTATTATTTGTTGATAAAAAA
The DNA here is from genome assembly GCF_023721935.1 of Panthera uncia. Lineage (NCBI taxonomy): Eukaryota > Metazoa > Chordata > Mammalia > Carnivora > Felidae > Panthera > Panthera uncia. The sequence goes on from NC_064808.1 coordinate 61,951,186, forward strand.
TCTGAATCACAGATAAGAGAAATAAATTGTCTCCAGTCAGCTGGTGAGAAAATAAAAACATGCTGAATCTTCATGTAGCAGGTGATTTAAAAATACTTGTTGAACTATATCAAAAAGATTTGTGGAGTGGAGGTAAAACAAATTAGTTTCTGTATGTGCACGATTCCGTGCACTTCTGGAGCAATCTGGATGTGGCTTTAAAACATTCATGTAGGAATCATTTACTATGTCACTGCCTAGAGACATTTTTGGAACTTCTAGGATTAGCTTTCAACTTAAAATTATCTGGAAATGAGTCATGTTCAATCTATTCCATCATATCTTTATTTCTCATTATACCGTGAATCAGAAAGTTGGTCACAGGTCTCTATACACAGCTGAATCTTATGTAACCTTAGCTACAGCTAACCACAGGTCTGGTCTCAATGCCTGAAAATAATATAAAACAAAACAACAACAATGACAAAAACAGAAGAAAACCATGGTTTTTGAATACTTATAAAGCATTACTACATGTAGCTCTATTTAATTTCTCATGAAAACATTATTGAAAGAGATAAATCATCTTTTTTGATGTTCAGTCATTAAGGTGAACAGCATGCTTAGATACTGTATTATTTAATGAGGCCACATAGACTCTGCTCATGTATGTCAATTAAAAAAAATCATTCAACATACATTTGGCACTTGCTATTTGGTCAAAGTGCCACACCTTGAGAATATAAAGATGAATAAGACAATATCCATGTCTCAATCACTGTTTTTTTTTAACCTAAGCCTTTATAGAATTCATCAATTCATTTTAGTAACCAGCTCTATGATAATTCAATTCAGAATTTCTAAGGTAATATAAGTTATGAATAGTTGTACCAATCGCTGGATACTTAAGCAAACCATAGTTAGAATCCAGGCCCATTAATGTCTGAATATTTCTGATATTTCAGGTAGATAATTACATTAACAGACTATGTATTTCATTTCTTTTTTAAAGCAAACCTATGACATAAATATTACCTGTATTTTGTAGGTAAGGAAATGGAAAACAGAAACCTTCGGTGACTTTCAAAGTCACACTAGAAGTGAATGAGGGATCTAGGATTTACAGCTTGGTCATATTCTGAGTGCAGAGATTTTTTTCTACTCAATTAGAACATTTTGTTTTTTAGGGAAAAAGAGAGATAAATAGAAGAATGATAAGGAAAGGAGAACAAGAGAGAGAGATAGAGAAGAATGTAGGTATGCAATTCTTCATACATAGGGGCAATACTTAGTCTATTTTGATAATCAAATAAATATGTGTCAACCTAGACATCACCACAATTCTGAGGGTCAGGAATTCTTAGACAATATAGAGAAGTAAAAAATGAAACATTTTTTTATTCTGTTACTTTTGCAGCCTCAAGTCATCTAGGTCTTCTAACATATATTATATTTATCAGTTGACGGACTGATGAATGGAAAAAGATGTGGTTTACATATACAATGGAATACTACCTGGCAATGAGAAAGAATGAAATCATGCCATTTGCGGCAATGTGGATGGAACTGGAAGGTATTATGCTGAGTAAAATAAGTCAGTCAGAGAAAGACAGATATCATATGTTTTCACTCCTGTGTGGAAGTTGAGAAACTTAACAGAAGACAAGAGGGGAAGGAAAGGGGGAAAAATAGTTACAAACAGAGAGGGAGGGAGGCACACCATAAGACACTCTTAAATACAGAGAACAAACTGAGGGTGGATGAGGGGGATGGGGGAGAGGGGAAAATGGGTGATGGGCATTGAGGAGGGCACTTGTTGGGATGAGCACTGGGTGTTGTATGTAAGCGATGAACCACAGGAATCTACCCCCAAAACCAAGAGCACACTTTACACACTGTATGTTAGCCAATTTGACAATAAATTATATTTTTAAAAATGAAAGGGAAAAAAAAGACTGAACATGGTTTAGAGTTGTCTCTCTTCTAGACTTTCTCATGGGGCTACAAAGATAAAATTCAGGAAGTCAAACTTTAAGATCAGAAGGAGAGACAGGGAAGAAGCTTGAGATCCTCTTTGTCCCAAATCACATAGCTCCTGTAAGTGCAGAACTTACCAGGCCTGATGGGGTCCTGGCATTGGAAACGCTGTTGCTGACTCCAACCACAAGTCCAGGTAGAAGCAATGGATGCATCAGTTACGCCTTTGAGGGAAGACATTTTATTTTGCAGAAATTCAGCATCCTGGGGGGCGGGGGCGGATATCTCAGCAACCCAAATGTAAATCTAAATGCCACTTATGGAATTACCGTTTTGTTCCATAGCCATAATTTCTCCCCTTCTTCTGCACTCTAACAACAATATGGAGATGGGAGGGATCCAAGGAAGAATAAAGGGTCCCATTCCTTTCTCCAGGTAAGTTAGACAGAGACACTCCCCAGCCTGAGGCAGATCCACTCCAAAGGCCAGTGAATGAGGAGTTCCTGGGGGTACCAAGAACAGTGTCTGGAGCTGTGGTGACATAGTACAGAGAAGAGAAGAATGCCCTGGAATCACCTGGCACTACTGCTCTCGGCCTCGATTCCGACTACGAAGAATATCAGGAAGTTATGCATCAACCAGAACTGACAACGTGATGATTTGGGAATGCAGGGGGAGAAGACAAGGGAGGGAAGGTGACAATAAATCAACCACTACAATAAAAATAAATAAAATAAACAAAATATATTTTACATATCGTTACTTGATTTAATTTTAATAATATTTGTTTTAAAAAATCGTGCCACAGAGAGAAGGACAGCCATGGAAAGTAGTATGCGCTACAATCCAGAGAATCAAATTTTAGAATCTAAATAAAGTCGGAATTCTATTAGGATATCATTTACCATAGAGAAAGGACAGAATAATTTGTCATTCACATAGACTGGTTTTGAGTAATCATAATTATGAATTTTGTAACACCTCCTCAGACGAATCTTATTCTTTGGCAGTTCAAAATTATTCTTCCTATAATGTCCCTTTCCCTACAGAGAATCTCCAGAAGCTTACATAGAGAATCACAAGTTCACCTATAGATAGAAGGAATAATAACATTTTCCTTTTTCCAGCAATAAGAAATGCAATTATTTATTATTATTATTATTTTGGAGAGAGAGAGAGAGAGAGAATGAGTGGGGGAAAGGCAGACAGAGAAGACGATAGAGGATCCAAAGCAGGCTCTGTGCTGACAGCAGAGGGCCCAATGCAGGGCTCAAAATCATGAACCATGAGATCATAACCTGGGCCGAAGTTGGAGGCTTAAATGACAGAGCCACCAGGAGCCCTGAAATGCAATTATTTTTAATTGCCAGAAAATGATACATTTTTGGAAAGTTGGCATCTTTGCCAACTTGCAAAACCACTGTCACAGTCCATTATTGCTTTGAGGTATCTTTGAGGAGCATGTCCCTCTGGCTTAAAAATTCTCTAAAGCTTCTTAGTATGGGATAGAATCTCTCCACATTTGGCACTTGCCCACCTCTAGCAATATCATACCATTGCTCCTTTCCATATTTTCCCTGTCTTCATTCTCTTAGTTTCCAAAATAAGTAAATAAACAAACAAACAATAAATAAATAAAAGCAATTTGTTCTCAGATCACTATAAACGTTGTATTGGCCCTAGGGTCTGAAACAATTTTCACACTTTTTTTTTTTTTTTTTTTTTGGCCTTGTAAATTTCTCCTTCAAAACCTAGGTAAGTTGTAACCTTTGTTAAACCTTCTTTCAGGAGAATGGATACTTAGTACTATGGTATCCTGCTTTCATTATTCTGTCATAGCACAGGCTATATTCTTTTTCTAGTATTTTGTCACTTGTCCACGCTCCTCAGCTCAGGGGCCATACTATAGTCTTCTCTATAGTCCTAACATCCTATGCAGAATTGGAAAACACGTGTTGATGTCATGTGTTCTAAAGAATAAAGGATTATATGAAACACAATAGGAAATAAGGAAAAATGGCCTCTGTGAGGTTTTTTCCCCCATTATGGAGATGGAAACAAGAAAGTTACACCTAACACTTAGATAGCACTCACTATATGTCATGCACTGTTCTAAGTGCTTTGTATACACATATGAATACATTTAATCCTCGTTCTAACTTCATGAGGAAAACATTATTATCCCATTTTACAAATCAGAAAACTAACACATACACAGAGGTTAAGTAACTTACTTACCATCACTCAGTTGGTGCATAGAAGCATACTATAAACCAGGCTGCAAACACCATACTCAACTACCTCTCATAGGCCCTAAGAAAAAGGTCTAGAAGTACTTCAGAAGCATGCATTCACTTAGCTGCACTTGCTACAGTATGAGCTTTAGTTAACGAACTAAGCATTAATGAGCTGGGGCTAGATCAGAGGATAAAGGAATAGCTACACTCTGGTCCTAGAACTATTACCAATTATCAGTGAAGCTAAGGTCTTCTGGTTAGGATTTTTGTAACATTTTTGAAACTTCCCAGGATCTCAATTTCCTCATTCTGAAAGGGGAACAATCACAGCCCCAAATTCATGGGATTGGTTTGAAGGTGAAAATAGACAACACTCATGAGATGCTCAGCACAGAATCTGCCACATGAAGATAAAGTTGAAACTAAACAATCAAAAACACTGGCGTCCCTATGCTGACCTCTGTCACCACCACCACATTTGACTGGTCAGGAATTTGCATGGCAACTATGGCAAGAGAGAAAAGGGACAGACACCGTAAAATGGGACGAAGTGAAGGTGAGGCACTGCACCCTTTAATCTTGCAGGCATCTTTTTTTTTAAATAAAAAGTAGTAACTTGAGTATCAAAGGTGTATGAGACAGTCATATGAGTAACCTGTAGACTCCCCACATTGCCTCTCTGAGGCTGCCTTTCAGATGTCACATCAGCTCAGTACTTCACATCTTGTGACTCATAATGTTGTATGAGCACTTTATTCTGACCATCCATAATACATCTGAATCTGACCATGATCTCAATTCCCTCTACTCCTGCAGAGAGACAATTCATGGACTGAGTTCTTGAATCACAATCTTAGATTCAATCTCTAAGTTTTTGTTATTTTTTTAAACTCTCACCTATTTTATTCAATGCTTAGCCAAGCAAGAGATTTAAATTATGCACAACCTAGAGACACGAAAATGAAAGCAAGCAAAAGACATTTCTCTCAAATGCTCAGCTTGTACTCACGTGCAATAGGCTGTATGTTGGAATCATACAGAACCTTCTGTGCTGTTTCTCTTTCCCTTCCCTAAATGAAGACTCCGAAGGATTAGAGGAAAGAAGTAGTCTGAGGCCACCAAAATCAGGATATTGGTGGCCCTTTAACATTCCCTAAAAATAGACACTTAATATGAATCCAATTTATAAAACCTTTCCCACAGCTTATGAAAAAATTTTAAGCTGGTAGTTTTACTATGTTATTTTGAGTTGTGTTGTCTGAGACAAAAATACTAACAGACAGATTTAGAGCAAATGTTTGTTTTTACATAGTCATACATCCAGTCTCTAAGTTTATGGAATAGTTATTCAAAACCCTTTGATACTACCCTCATTCTGTGTCTTCCCTCCCCATGGCAAACTGAAAATATAACTGAAAACAAATCAAATATTCATCAACCTAAAAAACACCTCCTCACTTGTCCCCAGGAAACAGCCACCAGGAGAAATACAGTAATATTATATTTTTTTAGAAGGAACCCAATATACAGCACTGACTATAAAATTCACTTGTTGTATGTTATCTTTATTTTTCTAGAATCCTATAATTCATAACTAGTGTTTCTAGTTGTTTTTCTTAATTAATCTAAATACCAGCTGCCTCTTCCTCAGATGATTTTATTTAAAACAAAACTCACAAAATTAATTTTACCTATTGGCAATATACTGTGATTTTTATTCTTTTGTGGGTAATTATGACTTCTACTTTTAATGGGTTTTTTTTACCAATTCTGATTATATCTCAAAATGGCTTCTTAAATGCACTCCCAAATGCAAAATGTCAGATGTAAAGAAGAAGCAAGTTTTGAATTTACTTCTCTAGCAATGATACAATGTTCCTGATAGAGTAGGCAGTTAGCCAGATAGGAGCAGGGAACAGGAGTTTTCCGACCATTAAGAAGGGCAGAAACGGGGAGCCTGGGTGGCTTAGTTGGTTAAGCATCTGACTTCAGCTCAGGTCATGATCGAATGGCGGTTTGCGAGCTCAAGTCCTGCGTCCAGCTCTGTGCTGATGGCTCAGAGCCTGGAGCCTGCTTCTCTCTCTGCCCCTCCCCAACCCTCACTCTGTCTCTCGCACTCAAAATAAATAAATAAATAAATAAATAAATAAATAAATAAATAAATAACAAACATTAAAAATTTAAAAAAAGACAAGATGAAGGAAAAAAAGGGCAGAAACAAGTTTCAAACAGCAGGAAAACACCAGGAACACACATGAGCTCTTCTCTATAACAACTGCCCTACAGTAACCTATACCTTCATTAAATATATTTACATTGTGATTTTGACACTCTTGACACTTCTGATAAGGACCATATGGGGCCCAACCCCTCCCTCCCGACCTGTAGGGGGAGACCCTTAGATGATTGGGGGCAACCCGAGTCAGAGACCACCCGAGCTATGACCCATAACTCTTACAGCATAAAAAATGAAGACAACCTGACCCTCAGCGCACTTGCTGCCTCTGGGCCTGCCTGTTCTCCCATCTTGAGAGAGTACTTTCACTTAAACTATTATTAAATTCTTACTTACTTCAGAGTTTGTCTCTGAATTCTTTGTTTGCTGAACTCAAAAGCTGGTTTGGGGGTTGGGGACAGGACATACTACTGACATCGCCAAATGTTAATAAAATAATATATTCATCAAACACAGTATTCATATCAAGACTTTCTAAAGCTATTTATCCTGTGGTCTTAACTAAATATCAGGACAAATGCTTGAAAGACTTAGGATAGATGGGATAAGTCCAATTTTTTAGTACTCATACAGATCACAGAATTAAAAGAAAATCATTTAAACAAGAAAAAAATTACCCATATAATTTTTTTTCATCGGTGCTAAAATCTAGACAGAGCTGAGATCCTTTAAAATGCTGAAATAATAATAAATAATAAAATAAACTAAGTATGTTTGCAATAAAAACAAGAATATTGTGAAGAGACAGGCTAACTGCCTTGAGCCAATGGTATAGTATTTAATAAAAACTGAGAGAAGTGAAATTAACCAACAAATTTTTACTTCCAAGAACAAAAGTCTTCATTTGTACTATAAATGGTAATACAAATGTAGGCCATCAAAGATTAAAACCAAAAAGAGGTAGGATTGTAGCTACAGAATACATACCTGAGCAAAGGTGTCCATCAGATGTAAGAGTAAAACTGCTCTTGGTAATTATTCAAACATTCCAGAGAATGGAAGAATTTCCTAAAGACTAGTGATGAAGAAAAATGAACTTGTAAGTTTATCACCTACCACACAAGACTTTATAATGGATTATTATCCATAGCTTGTAAAATTTTTAAATACTATATAGTGATTATCAGAAGCCTATATAAGTTTATGAGAATTCTTGTCAACAAAACTTTTTTTTAATTGAATATTTTTGCTAAGGAGTTATTGTAAGACACAGTAATTTCAGTAAAGATTTGATGAAGTCTCAACTGAGATAGATCCTTACCAATAGAAGGAAAGCATGTAGAATAGAGGGTACACAGTTAGATCCAGCATTGTACCTCAAGCACAGAAGACAATTACTGTGAATGACTGCTTTAATGCCAAAACAAAGGGGGTTTCCTGGCAAGTTGGTGAACTCTACCCTGTTCAACCTCATAGATGTATATGCAGAAGATGTAGAAGACACATTTATTAAATTCACTGATGACACAGGGCAGGCTGACTAATTGAGTTAGATCAGATTCAACACTTAAAAAGGCTTCAGTATGAAGGATCTAATAATGTCAAATTTAGTTGATTTAAAAAATCCAATTGCCGCTATGTCCAAGGCACAGTGGAACACACAAATAACACAATCCAAATAACAGAAACCTATTAACAGTCCTGACTTGAGGAAATTTTGTGTTAACAGCTTTCTTAGCAGGCTCAAGCATAGCTACCAAATGGTAAACTGGATATTCTCTTTGATTCAAAGGATCTGATGTAGGGTACCCATGAAAGGACCGAGTCTCTAGCTCAGGACTTAAGAAATAAAGTTACTCAGCTAAGGAGACCCAGAAATGCCATACCTTATATATGGCACAGAAGTTTGCCATCTTCTGTGACTGTGTTTAAGAATTATTACCTAAAAATGCTAATTCTTGTGTACCATGCCAGAAATGCTGAATAAGAATAATCTCCATGGGAGGTTACAGGAAAGTTATTATTTAAAGAAAAAAAAAAAAACAACACGTCAGGCAATGTCTATCATTGTAAAGATTTTGGTAACACTGATCTATGTGAATAGCCCTGAACCTCAAGAAATCTATACAGGAGAGGAGACACAACACACCAAATGTTCACAAAAGTTTCATATTCAGTAAATGGCAATATGCATGAGAAAGTTACTCTAATTCTTATTAGCCTCTAAGTTATAAGGGAGAAAATACACAAAGGATTTTGAATGTTGAAAAGTGATTTTTCTCAGAGATATTAACAAAGGCAATGTTTCAATCATTATTTAAATCTGTTCTTTTCTTTCACCACCATACCTTTTTAAGAGGTAAATGAGAGTGGCTGATCTGTCTCTCTAGGTAGAAGAGTGTGTCATTTTCGTGTTCTCAGTAGGTTTTCTTTTTTACCCAAAGCTGTAGTTGAAGGATGTACCCAATTGAACAGAAACCAAAACGATAGTCCAGATGAGCTGAGACACATCAGTCACATTTACTACAAATGTAAACTCTGTGGCCTAAGATGACCTGGGTAATGATGCCACATGGTCAGTGAAATCAGAAAGAAAGACAATGTGGAATTCTCATTCCTGTGGGCAAGGTGACACTCCCCTAGAATCTTAAGATAGAGACACATACAAAACTGGTAGGTATCTAAGGTGGTATGGCATTTCCTGGTTCTCCTTAGCTGAGCAATTTTATTTCTTAAGTCCAGAGCTAGAGGCTTGGTCCTTCCATAGGTACCCTATATCAGATCTTTTGAATCAAAGAGAATATCCAGTTTACCATGTAGTAGGTATGCTTGAGCCTGCTAAAAAAGCTGTTAACACAAAATTTCCACAAGTCAGGACTGTTACTAGGTTTTTGTTATTTGGATTGTGATAACCATTTTATATCCAATCAGTATAAAGCAAAATTCCTACAATATGAAGGAGCATTGGGCATATTATTGTCCTTTTTGTATTGGAAATTTTTTTTTTATTGTTGTTACACTTAAGGACAATAGTAAGGGATTCCAAAAAACAGCAAGAATAGTGGAGGGTAAAACAAAACAAGAAACAGCTGACTCGTTATGAAGAATAATAGATTAGAAACTTTCAGCCTATAATTGAAGAAAATTATGAATATATGATATAGTCATCATTGCTGGGTATTTGAAAAGTACTATGAATAAATGGTCTAACAATCTCTGTTCCCATGGTATACCACAATTGAGTTGTTCTAAATGACACATTTTATTTAGAATGATTAAGCACTATCCTATTTAGTATTCAGTAAGACTATTTATAACCACTTAAAAGTGCTTTATTTTGGGGGTGCTGGGGTGGCTCAGTCAGGTGAGCATCCAACTTCGGCTTGGGTCAGGTCTGTAGGTTCAAACCCTGCATCAGGCTCTGTGCTGACAGCTCAGAGACTGGAGCCTGCTTCGGATTCTGTGTCTCCCTCACTCTCTGCCCCTCCCCCACTGGTGCTATCTGTCTCTCTCTCTCACTCTCTCTCTCTCAAAACTAAATAAACATCAAAAAAATGTTTTAAAAAGTGCTTTATTTTGGACTACTGAGTACACAGAAGAGTGAGGCGGTTTTCTAAATTATTGCTTCTAATTAAATAATAATGATAGTAATAGCAAATGTTATTATAAAAGCAAATATGTAAATTATTCATAAATAAATATTACCTTGGAAAACAAGCCTAGAGAATAAGAGAGTTTATATTGCCTCACTTGCTCGTTCACAGCTTCAACTGACACATAATAGGCAGATAATAAGTTTCCTTTAAAGACTGGAATAAACTGGGGACTAAGTGGCTCTGAGAAGTGTTCAAGCTGCCTGACCCTGAAGGCATATACTTGAAGGCAGCCTCACTGAGATGTCCTCAGTTTCTAAAGCAAATGAGGAAGGGCCAAAAATATCCTGCTCCTTAGACAGGTCGACTTTTTTTAACCTGGTGTGATTTATGCAGAGAATCTGTAAAATATTCCAGTTCATCAAAAGTCTAATTTACATACATTTAAAGGACATTGTGGAAAATAATTAACCAAATGTATCACAATTCAGACACTGAATGTTGACTAGGGATTTTGAGACACTTAAATGGAATACTGGGAGGTTAAATTAGCACACTGGATTGCTAGGGGAAAAAAGAAAGAAGGAAGGACGAAGGGAGGGAAAGAGAGACTGAGAGAAATGGGAAGTTGCTTTCTTTGCAATGCTTCATACCCTAAAGTCACGCAAAATAAAGGGCTCTATTCCTTTTTCCCCCTATATTTTATGAGTGAATAATTGTGTTGCTTACCAGCCATCATCTTGAAATAATATATTAGAATGATTATAATACTGTGTGCATCCTGTAGCACATCTCGAGTTCTAGCTTAGAGATTTACCAGGAGAGAAACATGTGGCTTGTGAAAATCAAACTAAATTCCCATCAAAATTGTACTCCCCATCACTGATGCACATGGGAAAAATCTCAAATGAAATTTTATGGACAGATTATAAATTTTATTAATTTTCATGAACACCTAAGATTTAGTGGGAATTTCCTAAAGGTTTGAATATTCCAGATTACTAACCCATTATATTAAAAGTATTTAAATAATCTTTTTATAGTTCTTCACAATAACCTGGAAGCTGGCCCTTGATCAACAGAATGATTTTATTATACATAATTCTACTTCGTGGACAATAGATTGAATAAGGTTTATGAGCTTCTTTTTACCATTTAGGTTTCAAACAAGTGGAGCATTATATAATAACTTGAGATTGAATCAGGAATTATTAATTTCTGTTTGTAGTCATACTTCAAGCTATCAATAACTTATTTGGAAGAAAAACTTTCAAAGCCATGTCTTTCTACTATTTTTTTAAATGTATACAGAGAGTTATTAGTTTATACTGGCTGTGTGCTCACATAAATGACTTCAGTTGAAGAACAGCATGGATAAGGCGGGGCTACCTGGAAGGAAACTGACTTCAAGACCAAGAATGCAAATCTATACACTTGATCCTGGCTAGAACCTTCTCTAAATAGTGCATTATAAAAGAGTGAATAAAAGAATTAACCGAATTACCTACCATTCACCTTCACAAATTTGTTTTTCTTTTTGATCAGAGTAAAATGTCATTAATACAAGGCCTAGTTTAACTGGATCTCCCCTACCTGCCCCCAATTCTTCTAAATTGGAAGTAACCATCTGGAGTAACCATGTCCTTCATTTGCACAGTACTTTCGCACTTGCTTATATAGAGAACCCCATTCCCAAAGGCCTTTGAGCTTCCAAAGAGTTGTTTCCAGGCAATAGCTATGCCTCCTATTCCAATGCCAATACTGATCTGAAGTACTGAAAGAGAGAGCTATATTGAAAAGAAATAAGGAAATAAGACATGGGCTGTTGTAGTTTTGTAACAGATTACGCAGAGTCTTAAAAAGGCATAGGAAATGATACCTACTAACTCTACTTTGATATAGAACAAAGGAATACCTTTACCTGTACATTTATATTTATTTCTCTTATTCTCTTCATATGTTTACATTCATAGATATATAAATATTTCCTCAAATACAAACATAACTAAGCATACTGAACTATATTTTACATAAGCTATTCAAAATACAGTATAAATATCCTGGGGAAATATGTAATTTTATTGCTTTTTAATGAATTTTTTACATATATTTACACATTAGTATTTATAACATACCTATAAAATATTTATTATTAAGTTCATGAAAAATAACAAACATATTTTTAAAACAAATACACACAAGGAAAAATTTGAGGGAAAAGACATCAGGGTAGAAAAATAAGGAATAAAGTTATGAAATTTGTACTTGTAACTAAAAGGTTGATTTGAAAAGCGGAGATATCATTGAAGGGAGCTTCACAAAACCAACAACCCTTTGCAATATAACAAAATTAGCAATGCTCCATCACCTTGGAAGACTCAGCGAAAAATATCAAAATTACTCTTCATCACCACTAGGTGGCTCACTCTCTATATCTATGCCTCAGCAGACACACCAGTGTGGCCCCAGAGGTTGTAGGCACTAAGATTCTCCCTAGAGAGTACAGGTAGTAGAAACATGATCACTTCGAAGCAAACCTAATGTCTTGAACAAAGGAACACCTGAGCAATCCCCCGTAAGTTATTATCAGAATTGTCTTTACAGACACAGGATAATTAGAAGAGTTGGTCTTAGACCAGAGACATTTAGAAAGCCAGATGGAAACCTGTCTAATAATCATTCTGCAACCATGCCCAGTCTCATATACCTTCAAATGCATTCATAATGTGGAAAAGATACCCGGAGATGGGGGTAAAGGGTGAGAGAAAGAAAAGAAAGCAACACCTTAAAAATTCAAACAACAACAAGTCACATTATCTACTTTTGACTGAATTTGGATTTAGAATGGGAGAAAAGTTAAGGATTAGGGAAACAAAAATAAGCCAGCAAAGATGGGAAATTTAACGTGTAGAGAAAGTTCACTTTTCTAGATTTGCAAGATTGCTCTTAGCAATCAGTTCCTCCACCAAACTGCATTTTAGCAGAGGGAATGTAATAGGGCAGTAGCCACAGAAACTTGTAATACCATCCAGTGTATTGCTATAAAAAGCTTTACCATCTGGATCCTAATTCTCTTCAATATTGAAACTGTAGAGCATTTTCTTCTCTTCATTCTAATTTACAGCTATCACTCAGTGCAGCCCTGAAGGGTGCATACAATATGCCATTGTTAGAGCTAGTGTATAATCCAAGGCAATTTGGGGAAAATCAGCTTGTAAGTGTAACTGCATGGTTTTCTCGGTATTCAGCACCTTTTGTATTTCGTGAAAGCTTATAAATTCTGCTTATATGTTTTTTTCTTCTCTTCCTTTTGCCTTGGTCAGAATAGGTCTGTAAAAGTTGTCATGCATGTATAGAACTGCTTGTGGACTGCACCATCAACCTCATCCCACTGACGGCTGAGAAGTTAAATGTGTATGATCTAACAGTACTGAATATTAACCTGCTTCTTTGATGGAATCCATAGTATCCCTTTTTTTGCTTTTATTTAAAAACAAATCCCCCAAAACATCAATTCACCAAGCTACCAAGGAAAGGAATACAGAGGAGGAATAAAGATACAGATACAGAGGAGGAATAAAACTATTTCAAAATTAAGAAGGCTGGTGACTAGAAGCCACCATGGTGACAGAGGAGTCATCACCTCTGGCTGCAAATAAAATGAAATTGATTCCCTCTCAGCAAAGACAGCTCAGACCAGAGATCCATAATGTGCAAGCAACTGGCTAACTTTTCATCTGCCCCACAAATCTAGATTAGAGAGGAGATGGAGTAAGGGGAAACAAGAATAAGAAGCTAGCTCAACATATGAATTAGATTACCTCTCACCTCTACAAAACGCCTGGTTAAGATCACATCTTTGGATGTTTTATGTTGCTTGCCGCATTAGTCATTACTGACAAAAGAAAAATAAAAACAGAGAGTGTGTTCTCTCCCTCTCGAAGATTCCATTCAAAGTACACACCACCCACCCAACATGAAAAAAAAAAAAAAAAGTTATGTGTCCTCGATCTCCCCAGCTATTTCTGATCTCCTAATCTTACTAAGAGCAATATCAATTCCTTGGACTAAGTCATCAGCTGCCACAGCACCATGGAGAGAGTAATACGAGTAGGCTTATCCCAAGTTTGAATATGAAGCAAAGTGTGGAGTAACAAAAAGTAAAGTTGTGCTTTTTTGGTATTGTAACAGTACAGCAAACTGTAGAATCTTTTTGCCAAATTACTTTAATAGCAGCCTATGCAGAAATCTTAGATATTTGTAGGAGCCAAAAGCAATGACAGAAAACATTACGTTAAATATTTGTCATGGGCTAAAAGTCTTTGTTGAGCACTGCAGAGGGGTCTGTTGCATTAAACATTAATGACATGTGAAGAAAGCAACTCTTTTTTCTTTCTTCTACCTTCCAAAGAGGCAGCAAATAGCCTCACACACATGGTTTTTTTGCTCAAGGGGTCCCTGGAGTTATCAGTGGAGAAGATACCTCGCTGGCCAACCTTGAAAATTCTTGATCCCAGGTGATGCCTTGACTTTCAAGCATAAAGCTAGATCTGCCTAAAGTTACGTGCCATGTTCCCACATCAGAACTGAGGTCATGCATGTCAAGACAGACATACCGTCAAGATACACTGTGGCTTAGAGGCACTTTCCAGAAGGATAATGGAAAGACATATTAAGTTTTACAAGTGCAGCACAATACAAAGTGCTATCTGCAGAAAGTCACAAATACCTACACTGATTAATTTGCGAATTACCACAAACTCTTATAAGACCTCACTTTTGAAGTCAGTGGTAATTCAGTCATTAACCTGACTTACATATGGGATGCATGCGTTCTAAGTTCTAATATTTCTTTATTGTTTCATTTCAATCCAACTGGCTAAATTATGGCTATTATTCTCTCATAAAACTCCCTGTGAGATAATATGCATGAAATGATTTAAATGAATATTAAGAGATGGAAATGTTTAACAAGTTGTTGAAACGTTTCTCCAATAATTTTCCTTTACTGAGAATTGTGGACAGGAAAAGGGGTATAGTTAAGAAATGTTTGGGGTGACAACAAGTGCAGATTAACGTCACTAAGGCAAGCAGACTCAAATCAACAAACCATAGTTTGTTTGGAGTTTCACAAAGATAAATCTGTTAGTAAGAACCCCCTAAATGCAATCCTGGAATCCAGCGCCTATTAGCAGAAGAGATCCCCTCCAGTCAATTCCTTACCGTGTTAATTAATCAGTTTACCCACCTTACCAAAACAGACTTCTCTCAACCCAAAACTTCTCTTCAAACCCACATTCTCCAGATATACATAAGAGCCCAAACAGATGAAAAGACATTTGCTTCCCGGCTTTCTCTGACAAATACAGCGATTTGCATGAATATTAAACTTCTGTGATTCAGCAACTTTCCTCTTGTCTGCATATCACTGAATGTTAAATGCTGAGGAAGAGTTTGGATCACTTGGCTTTTATTTTAGGAGTCGGAGGTAGGTTTTCCTCAGCCAAAGGAGAGCATATTTAAAGGTCTCCAAATCACACATGCAGAGTTACATAACAATTGTCACTAACTCCAAAGGTTGGAACCACACAGGCGCTAAATGTGGAGTTGCCTATGAATCACAAACTGGAGCTGAGTTTCCTATTTGCAGAATATTTATAAGGGCGAGGAGAGAGAAGGAGAGTTACCATCTGCGTCGAAACTTTAATCAGAACGAAATCACTGCCGAACTACCAAACCCTCCTCGGCCTGCTTGCCGGGGTGAAAAAGTCTCCGGCCGTTAAAGTGAATGCGGCGAGAGCGAAGGTTCCCAAGAAACTGCTGGCGCCTACCTGCAAGTGGCCGGTGAGGCAGCTGGCACGGCGGGAGAGAGGCGCAGGAAGCGGTGTCGGCGTCCTCTCGGAGCACCCTCCTCCCCAGGCTGACCGGCTTTGGGAAGAGGGAGCCCTCTTGCTGGGGCCGGGGAAGAGGCAGCTGCCGGCCGGGTGCCTCGAAACCCGGCTCGGGGCTCCGCTGGCGAATCAGGCAGCGCCGCCGGGAGCTCAGCCCGGGGAGCTGGGGCTGCGCTTGCTAACGCCGCCTCACTTGAGGGATAAGCGCTGGGGTGCGCGCGTATGCGTGAGCGTGTGCGTGTGTGTGCACTAAGTGCCGGCTCCAGGCTGAGCCGATGTGTTCTGCATACTCAAAATGCTCCTGCCGGGAGGAGGTTCCTCCGCACAGACCCCAGCGTCCCCGCTTGAGGAATCAGCCCGCTGACCTTGCTGCTGGGGATTCTGGCCGTACAGCTCACTCATCAATAGATTTAACAATCAATCAAATAGAGGAGATGTGATCAGCCTTGGATAGAGACAACTGCCTCCCGCATAAGCACAAGATTAAAAAAAAAAAAAAAACACATATCTCTACTATGTTTTTATAGCTAGAATTGATTTTTTTTTCCCCTTTAAACCCCTATGTCTTGAACACAAAGTCTAATTGATGAATCCCGAAGTTAAAACTTTTCAGGTTGTTTTCCTAGGCAAGATAGGCTCTTACCTAGAAGGCAATTCAAAACATTAATTCCACAGAGAGCTGCAGATGCAGACTTATTTATAACAATCGAATTATGATGGTTTAAACTAATGATTACTTTAAAATCAGGGATTCTGTGTTATAGCAGAAATGTTTGGGGCTAGAGGCAAAATCTGAGTTCAAATGCAATCTCAATTTCCTTTAAACATTAATCCAATGGCAAGATTGAGGAAGACCCACGGCTATGAGTGAGTCATTTAAAGTGCACAAGAATATGCTCTGTAAAGTATAAAGGGTTAACCACAAGCTATAGATTTTTTTTAATTGACACAAAGAATGTGTAAGGCTCTTTGAGGCACAAATGAGTCTTTTCAGGGTCTATACCCTAACTGATACAGTGTTTCATTGCTGTGTGCCATTCCTTACGATTTTACATTCTAGACCCGATCCATCAGAAAAGCCAGAAGAGAACTTGCCATTAACCTTATATTGTTTATCATATTCTGTCTCTGCAAAAAGGCTAAAACATTAAGATTGAAATTATCTTCCCTCAAACTAAGCTCTGTCACTAACAATGTGAGATCAAACTCAAATCAAGAAATGCAATACAGTGGAAAAGAACAGAAGAATCAAGATACTTGGTGTCAGTCTGAGATATCTGTCATGGAGTCCTTGGATCCCTGGGCATGTTTACAATAATGATCATGTAAAGACCACCAGCACCAGCAGCAGCAGCCAGGAGAATCACATAATGGAAACTAATAGTTACTGCTTGTTACTAATAGTTACAACTTGCCAGGCACTTTCTAGGCATCTTGCATTTATCATTATTTTTAATCCTCACAGCAAATCATGAAGTAGATCATAGTATTATCCCCATTTTGCAGATCAGGACCACAAGACAAAGGACAGGAAAGTTAATGGCTAACAATCTTTTCAGGGCTCATTTGTATTAAGTTAGGCAACTAACTTAATGCTTAACTAAATGTTAAGCATTTAATATTTAAAACCTCTTTATTTGATAATAACTTTAAATATACAGAATAGTTATAAAAATAAGAATAATACAAAACACTTGCATGCCCTTTACTTAGATTTATTTATTACTAACATTTGGTTAACCTGCTTTATCATTTGATCTAGCAACAGAAAGAAAGATTTGAGTCATTTGAGGATAATGTATTTATACCATGTCCCCTTGCTAGTTTTTTCAAAGTACATTTTACAAGAGTAAAATATATAATCAAGTGCTTTTATCAACTTCAGTAAATTTAACACTAACAAAAGCTTAATCAAATCTATTGTCCATTTTCCAATTTGTCACTTGAACCATTAATGTCCTTTGTAGCATTTTTTCCTCTAGGAGAATAGCCAATCTAGAGTCAGCTATTGCATTTATCTCTCATATCTTTTTGGCCTCCTTTAACCTGGAAATCCCATAGCTGTTCTTTTGTTTTCGTGACATTTTTTGAGGAGTGCATTTCCTTCTTTTTTTTTTTTTTTCCTTAATAGATCATTTCCAATTTTACATTTGTCTTATGTTTCCTAATGATTAGATTCAGGTTATACATTCTCAGTTGTAATATTGCATAATTGATGTGCTCTTCTCAGAGTATCATATCTGAAGGCATAGAGGTCTGTCTGCCCCTCACTGGTTCTGTAAATTTTAATCAGCCAATCATGTTTTTTTCCCAGTTATATACTCTCTCATTATTGTTTTCCCCCTCGTAATCATTAAGCCATTTGTGGAAAAACCCTTTAAGGTCATGCCCATATGTTTCATCCGTATTTCCCCTTGTATTAACACCCATTGATGATATAATGGTTACAAAACAATAATTTTCTGACTCCAATACTCTCCATATCCATAACATACTAAGTATTCTACTATTAGCAAGAGATCTCCTTCTCTGCTGTCTATCTCTCTGTCTCTCTGTTTTTCTCTACTTTATCGCAAGGATTCATGGAGTCCTATTTTTTCCAATTATCTGTAATTCATTACTGTACTTATTTCTTTTAATGCTCCCAAATTGCTCAGTGGAAGCCCTTTCTACCTGGTTCCAATGTCATTATTACATGCCACATCATTTTTTAGAACTTATTAATTTAAAATTTTTAGCTTTCCAGAAAGATAAGATGTTCCAAGATCATCATCAGCAAACCTTACTCTAGCCTTGGAATCAGCAATTCTTTTGTTGAGTTTTTATTTTTTCTATTCTTTTTTGTTTTTATGTTTGTGTCTTTTAAAGGGAGGAATGGTGTTAGAAATAACAATCTGTACACTAAGCATGTTCATTTCTAGGTGAGATACAGATGTTATTTGCTTCTTGGCTTTTACAGAGGCAAAGCTAGAAAGTATATGTACACATAAACATAGGCACGTGTATATGCATATATACATATGAGCACAAATACATGCATGAACACAAATGTGGCAATATTTCAAAAAAAAACAGGCATGAGTTTACATCAATACTACCAGTTCTAATCCGTCCCTAGAGCACTGTTTTGTATCCTCCCCTATTCTATATTTGTATATCCCTTTTGCCTTACTGATTACCCTGGTTCCCAATAACCAGCAGATGTCTAATTTGTTCATTTATTATCACCACAAAAAAAAAAACTTGCTGAACTTCTGCAAATGAAATATACATACTTTTCCCATATCCCATTAAGTACAATAAAAAAAAGACCCCCGGATTCTATATAAAACAAACATATGAAGATTCCGAAAAGTAAAGAGAAGAAGGAAGATTAGATAGAAACCTTGGGAACTAGCAGCATGGTAGTGAGATAACTAGGTTTCCCTCTGCCTCATATATAAAATATATATATATATTCTATTAGCATATAGTGTCCAGAAGCACACTGTACATTAATGAAACCATGATAAACAATAGAGGTAGCACTGTGAAGTAGTAGAGAAAGGACAATCTTTACAAATGACAGAAAACATTAGATATCTATAAGAAAAGAAAAAGAAATTGAATCCCTACCTCACATTGTAAACAATAATCGGGGATTCCTTTAATGACTAAACATAACAAGTAAAATAAAGCTTTTAGAAGATAATTGGGCAGCGGATTTTCAAGACCTTGGAAATGTGAAGGATTTACAAGACAGCAGAAAAGTAAAAGAAAAAAAGAAAGAAAAACAGATTAATGTACAAACTGTACTTCTCATAATTGTCACAGTCTGCTACTTTGCTAAATGCAAAAATATTTTTGTATTTATATATATTTAAATATAACTAAATTAAATTAAACTAAAGTAGCATCCTACCAGTGACTGTATTTTTTAATGGTACACACAGAGAGAAAATGGTAAAATAAATAACATTAAAACTTCCTCAAACACCCCAAAACACCCCAGAAGTAAAAAGACAAGCCACATAACAGAAGATGTCTGAAACATGTTAATTACCAAGAGAATTATATATTAAGAAAGCATAAGTATTTGTAAAAAATCAACTCGAAAAATGGGCTTTTTAGGAAGTTTCCTAATGTCCAATTACATGTAAAAATTACTCAACCTCACAATCATCAGAGAAATTAATATTAAAATCACAACAAAGGTGCAAGGTAGCATATCAGCAAACATTAAAGTCTCACAATCCTAGGGACCTGGGTGGCTCAGTCAGTTAAATGCCCAACTCTTGATTTCAGCTCAGGTCATGATCTCACAGTTGAGATTGAGCCCCATGTCAGGCTCTGTGTTGACAGCATGGAGCCTGCTGGAGATTCTCTCTCTCCCTCTCCCTCTCTCTGCCCCTTCCCTCTCTCAAAATAAATAATAAACTTAAAAAAAAAGTCTCACAATCCTGGGGTGCCTAGGTTGTTCAGTCAGTTGAGTGTCCAGCTCCTGATTTCTGCTCAGGTCATAATCTCTCAGTTCATGAGTTAGAGCCCCACATCAGGCTCTGTGCTGACAGCAAAGCCTGCTTGGGACTCTCTCTCTCTCTCTCTCTCTCTCTCTCTCTCTCTCTCTCAAAATAAATACATATTTTAAAAAAAAAAAGTCTCACAATCCGAAATGTCAGTGAAACATACCAATGCAGTGCTGGGCTAACAAAGCTAGTCAACTCCCTCTAGGAAGTGTTTAGGCAGCATCTGCTAAAGCTAAACATATGACATGAGCAATATTTCCATTACTTTTCCCAAGAAACAACAGAAATGACCATGTGGGTCCCAAAAGGGGCGGGGGGGGGGGTGGAGCATTCACAGCAGTAATTTATGTTGGCTGCATAGTAAAAATACCCAGTGCCTACCACCAGCTGGTTGAATAAATGGTGGTGCAGTCACACTGCTGAAGAGTAATCCCTGCATCAGCACCCACCCAACACTTGTAAGCACAGGCTCCCCTATAAATTTAGTGACATCCTGGGGCTGGTGTAGTTCTTGTCCACAAAGCCATCCTTCTCTTGAATCCCAGGCATCACGGGTACCATGGAGGACTCCCTGAAGGGGTCTTTACAGAGGAGTTCTGTGAAGTCAGGGAATAACACAGGGCCTAGCAAGAAGTCCAAGGCATAGATGTCCTAGGGACAGATTGGGGCTGGGCATTCTCCTCAGGCCTGGCCCTGGCTGCTGGGAAGATTCCCAAAGAGCTGTATATGGAGGGGACTCTAGAGACAGGTCCCCTCTTGCCCCTCCCTGCTAAAACAGTTGCTCAGAGACAGTCTCCTGGGCATATGACTGATGCACCATGGACTCTCCAGCCTGCCTTACTGCCTCTGGAGTCATTGCTGTGGCTACTGCCTAGAGGATCTGGCCCAGTAGGTCTTGAACCACACCTGTACATTTTGCTCTCTTAAGACTCAAGTCTACAGATTCTTGCTGAAGAGGTACTTGCTCTTGAAGGTTTCTCTGGCTCCTGCTGCTGTTTCTTGCCTGTGGACCTTGTTCTACTTCATACCTCTTAGGGGCAGGGGTTGGAAATAGGGATCCTGGAGGGCCCAAGAGATACTTGAGTTTTTACATCCTCAGTCCTGCTCTGTTTCCTGTTCATCCACAAATGATTTTGACAAAAACACAAAAGCAATTCAATGGAGATAGGAGCCTTTTCAAAAAATGGTGTACATTTGGACATACATAGAAATTTGGACGTACAGAATGTTAAAAAGAAACAAAAAAGGAGCTTCAACCTACATCTCAAAGCTTACATAAAAATTAACTCAAGGGGTGCCTGCGTGGCTCAGTATGTTGAGCATCTGACTCTTGCTTTCAGCTCAGGTCATGATCCCAGTGTTGTGGGATAGAGCCCCACTTTGGGCTCTATACTGAGTGTGTAGTCTGCTTAAAGATTCTCTCTTGCTCTCTCTCTCTCTTTCTCCCTCTGCCCCTCTCCCCTGCCTCTCTCTGTCTCTCCAAAAAAAAAAAAAAAATCAAAATAGAACACAGACTTAAATATGGAATATAAAACTATAAAACTTTTAGGGAAAAAAAAGAAACCATGAGAAAATATTCATGATCCAGGGCTAGGCAAAGACTTCTTAGACTTGACATATAAAGCATGAATAATGAAAGGGAAACTGATAAATATGATTTCATCAACATTTAATTAAAACTTTTGTTATATGAAAGACACTGTTAAGAAGATTAAAAGGTGAATTATGCAATGGGAGAAAATATTTGCAAAGCAAAAATTTGGCAATGTTCTAGTATCTAGAATATACACATAAAAAATACTCTCAGAAGTCTATAATAAACAAATAATACAATCCAAAAGGAGAAAAGGACACAAACAGGTATTTCTTCAAAGATGATATACAGATGGCAAAAAAAGCACATGAAATGATGTTCAACATCATTAGCCGTTAGAGACATGCAAATTAAAACCACAATGAAACATCATTAATCGCTTACCAGAAGAGATAAAGTAAAAAAATAGTAACAACACCAAATGCTGGTGAGAATTCACAGAAACTGGGTCAGTCACACATTACTAATGGGAATATAAAATTCTGCAACCAGCGAAAAATAGTTTGCCATTTTCTTAAAAAAAAGAAATATGAAGTTGTGATATGACACAGTAACTGATCTCTTGGATATTTATCCCAGAGAAATAAAGACTTACGTACACAATAAATCCTGCACAACTGTTTGTAATAGTGCTTCATTTGTAATAGTCAAAGTTGGAAACAACTCATGTGCTTTAACAGGAGAATAGTTAACAAACTGTAGCCTATCTCACAGTATATTACTTAGCAATAAAAATGAATGAACTATTGATAGGTGCTACATTTTGAATACCCAGAGAATCATGATCCATTTGAAGCATATACTTGGGTATGGTATGCAGAATGAATTTAACTTTAACTATTATTTTTCCAAATGGCTATCCAGTTGTCCCAACAATTATTAAAATTATATTCTTTCCCTAGTGATTGAGATATCTCATTTGTCACCTTTCTAAATGTGGTTGTATCTTTTTCTGGACTTGCTATATCTTTCCATTAGTCTATGTGTCAAATCAGGAACTAGTACTACACTGTTTTAATTACAAAGGTATCGGGGCGCCTGGGTGGCGCAGTCGGTTAAGCGTCCGACTTCAGCCAGGTCACGATCTCATGGTCCGTGAGTTCGAGCCCCGCGTCGGGCTCTGGGCTGATGGCTCGGAGCCTGGAGCCTGTTTCCGATTCTGTGTCTCCCTCTCTCTCTGTCCCTCCCCCGTTCATGCTCTGTCTCTCTCTGTCCCAAAAATAAAATAAACGTTGAAAAAAAAAATTTAATTACAAAGGTATTGTAACATGTCTTAACAACTTACACTTTCCTCTTTTACCCAAAAATTGTTTAGTAGAAGGATTTTCATTTCTAGGTAGTTCATTTTTCAACATTTTTACAGCCATAATGCCTTATAATTCACTTATAGTAAATTTTATTTAAAATGTAAAGTTTGAAAATTTGACATCACCAGTGGAAATCATCTCCACAATCATGACAACAGATATATCACTCACCCCTCCCTGCAAAGTTTCTTATGCCCCTCTGTATGCTGTGTATCCTGCTCTCCCTAACCCAGAGATCCTTCCGTCACCAGGCAAATATCAATCTGCTTTTCTTCCACTATAAATAAGTTTGGATTTTCCAGGATTTTATAATAATGAATTCTTACATATGTACTCACTTTTCAGACTTCTTTCACTGACCTAAATGATTCTGAGAGTTAAGCACACTGCAGCATTTATCATTTATTTGTATTACTGAGTAGCATTCTCGTGTATAAATACAACGTAAATTATTTTTCTATTTACTTGTTGATGGACATTTTGGGTTGTTTCAGTCCTCTCTCATCCATTCTATTTAACATCATCCTAGAGGGTAAAGGAAATAGGGAAAGTAATTAAAAGTATAAAGATGACAAAGTTTGTGTTAAAATAATCCTTAATCTCAAATATGATTGTTTATGTAGAAAAACCTAAGAAATTAGCACATTCCTAAAATTAATAAGCAAATTTACCAAGTTTCAGAATAAATGTTCACTTTTAAAAGATCAATTGAATTTCTATACACCAGAAACTACAGTTGGAAAATATTTTTTAAGTTTATTTTTTTATTTTGAAAGAGAGAGAGAGAGAGGCAGAGAGAGACAGAGAGAGAGAGAACCCCAAACAGGTTCTGTGCTGTCAGCACAGAGCCTGATGCAGGGCTTGAACTCACAAACCATGAGATCATATCCTGAACCAAATTCAAGACTCAGACGCTTAACCAACTGAGCCACCCATGCACCCTGGAAAACACTTTATAATCCCATTTAAAATACATAGTACAGTGAAATAAATTTAATATTAATTCAAGATGGATCAATCAGAAACAAAAATGGAAATGCTAGAATTCTAAAATTTAGGAGAACACATAAAGTAATCCTAGGAGGACCAAAGAAATG
The DNA here is from genome assembly GCF_023721935.1 of Panthera uncia. Classification (NCBI taxonomy): domain Eukaryota; kingdom Metazoa; phylum Chordata; class Mammalia; order Carnivora; family Felidae; genus Panthera; species Panthera uncia. Next base: position 61,975,542 of record NC_064808.1, read on the forward strand.
CAATAACAAACAGAAAGCACATGGTATTTTGGTAACTTTAAACAGAGATATTTTTCTTAAGACAGATTCTTAAAAGTGAAATATGGTTCTGAACATGATGTGCATTTTAAATAAATATGCTGTTTCAGTACCTTGGAAACTCTCCCCATTAATACCCAGGGGGCTGGGACTTGGAAATTTCCCTTGCCCCATGACCACGACATAAAGGATTTGGAGAAGCACAGTTAATAAAGCTTTTCTTTGGTCAGAGAGATGGCAGGCATGACAACACTGAATGTTGGAAGTGATTACAAATACCAAAATTATAATAACAATACATTGAAAATTTAGATAAAATAATAAAGTGGCACAGGATGGAAAGGAAGTGTTTGTAGAATAAGAAAGAATAAGAGCTCAACTAGTGAAATGGAAGACAAATTAAACAGTAGGTGCTTGGGAAGAGAAATACTACAACAAAAAATACCAAAAGGAAAGAGAGTGGAAGGGAGGGAGGGAAGAAGGGTGGGAGAGAGGAAAAGAGGGAGGGAGACAGAAAGCAAGAGACAGAAAGGAAGGAAGGAAGGAAAGAAGGAAGGAAGGAAGGAAGGAAGGAAGGAAGGAAGGAAGGAAGGAAAGGAAGGAAGTTGGAGGGACAGAGGGAGGAAGGAAGGAAGGGCAAAGGGGGGAATTGGCTGCTGGCATAAAAACATGAAAAGAATATAAACCCAGTGAGTACAGGGTATAGGGATGCTCTTTGTCTTTTTTATTCACTGATGTACCTACAGTAACGAACTTGTGTCTAGTACATAGTGGATATTCAATAAGCATTGCTGAATGAAAAAGAAAAAGAAAGAATCAAAGGAAAACAGACCTTGAACACCTATTATGTTGAAACTCCGTCATGCATTCTTTCTAATTAAGAAGCAATCATGTAAATGGCTAAGAAAAAGTTTTTGTTTCAAACATGATATTATCATCTGTGTGAACTCAGCTTCTGTTTGTCATCTGGAAAAATGAAGGCAATAATAAATACATAAAGTATATAGCCCAGGGGTTATGTAGAGTTAAGTGTTAAAGTTGATAGTTATTAATATTATTAAAATATTCCACTTCAATAAATTAGCCATTTGGTATTTATTAAATGTCTACTATGTGGCAAATACTATAATATTGACACAAGGAATGAAACAGTAAGGCTCTGTCTTTATAAATTTGACTCTAGTTTGATGAAACTAGACTCCAAGTCAGTGGATGTTTCTTTTTCTGACTTCTGTATCATGATTGTATTCTTTAGATTATTCAACATCCATCACATTTTAACCACCTGGTAAATATTTGTTCTTGAAATATACAGATTATTATTTATTCACATATTTATCTCCTAAGGTGTGAACACCTCAAGGTCAACAGTTGTGTCTGATTCAGCTTGTTATTCTGAATGCCCAGCACAATGCCTGACATGTGAATGGAGCAGAAAATTCACACATATATAAGTATGAGCTGGATACTTGACTTCTAGATAAGTTAAATAAAGATCAGAAAATGAAGTTGTCTCAGCCTTATAGAGGTCAGATGTATGAAGGAGATATAGTAATAGATGAGTTAAATGTGTGACACTTAAAGCCAGATTACCTGTGTTTGAACCACAGCTCTACCAGCAATAAACTTTATGACCTGAACAAGATTGTACTTAGACAAGACTTGCTATGTCTCATTCATCTCACTTACAAAATGGAAACAACTGTATCTATCTCATAGAGTTGCTGTAAAGATTAAATTAATATAAAGCATATATAAGAATGCCTCACACATAGTACACTTATCATCATCATCATCATCATCATCATTATCATTATCTCAAAAATAATAATTTTTCCACAATGGAACTTATTCTTGCTACCGTATACAGGATCCTAAGTCAACCATTAGATTGCTTTCTAATTTTCCCAAAGTACTGAATGTCTATAAATAAAAGATATAATCAAAGAAATAGTATGTTGAAGGAAAGTGCAACCAAATAAAGCAGGCAGAACATTACTAGGCAGAGAGGGAGAAAAAAGACAAAAGTCAACAAGAAAATCAAATAAAAGGTAATTTTCAAAGTGAAACATGGGAAGTAAAGTCCAGAGAGATTAATCACATGACCTCAAGCATCATGTGTATTTTTCATAATACACATTCAAAGAAGCTGTTAAATAATTAATTCCCTGGGAAATAAAAACAGGGCTTCAGTAAAGGTGTGGGGACTCAGGTGTCAGGAACAAAAAGAAGGAGAAAAAAAAAACCTGTTAATCCGCTGTTTAGTAAGGGTGATCTATTCAGAAAAAAAATATCTGAGTCCATAATTCTAAAACTCCAATTTTATTACCACATCTGGCCCCTGGATATATGCCCTTTTTCTCACTTTATCTTGCATCTGGACTTTGTATCACTTGCCAAATTCTAGCCTTGCTTGATTCACCTGAACCTATCATCTCCCTTGTTGGTCCCAGAGAATTCTAAAACATTCAAGTACAATGTGGCCACTCAGCTTCCATCCAGCTGGATCAACCCTGGCCTCTCAAGAGGGGTAAGAGAGATTCAGAATGCTACTAAGTAACAAGATCAGGTTCAAAATTTTGCTCTTCCAACACCAAATCAGTGTTGTTGTTGTTGTTTTTTAAAGAAAATGCACTACATACGCAGATATATATATATATATATATATATATATATATATATATCAGTATACATGTATGCACATAAAAAAATGGGTGTGTTTAGAAAACACTGCAAAAAACTATAAACATCATAAGTCACAGTTATAGAAAATCACTATAACTTAAAAATATTTTTCTGCCACTCTCTCTCATATACAAACACACACACACACACACACACGTACAATTTCTTCCCACAAAATTGGAATTTTGTAGCCATGTAACTTTGTAGCCAGCATTCTCACATAATTTTTTATGAATGTCTTTCCACGGGATTAAATACTAATGCACAGCATCTTTATTACTAGTATTATATTCCACATATGGATGTGCCATAGTTTATTTAAATAATCTACTTTTACATAAAAGGGTTATTATCAATTTATTCCTCAGTATAAATAACTGCAGTGAAAATCTTTACATATAAATCATTATCCTCAGCCTATTATTTCCATAAGATGTACTTCTGTAATTGGAATTACTAGGTCATGAGTAGACAAAATATATAAAGGAAGTCCTTCCTAAAAGAGGATTTTTAAGAGCAAGTGAATGAAAAAGTGTACCATTAACGTTTAGGAAATACAAATGAAAACCAAAATGGTATATGAATACATCACTTTTAGAATGGTTATAATTAAAAACACACACACACTATCACGTGTGGGCAAAGATATGAAGCAAATGGAACCCTTTGCATGTACATTGATACAACTACTTGAAATCTGTTTCAGAGTACCCATTCATGTTTAGCATATGCCTACCCTATGATCCTACATTTCTAATTTTTAGGAATGTACTTAAGGGAAATGAGATTTTAAGTTCATCATACACACACACACACACACACACACACACACACACACACACAAATGTTCAGAGAAGATTTATTCATAAAATCCCCCAAATGGGACTAACCTAAATGTCCACACAAAGCATAATGGCTAAATAAAGTGTAAGATAGCTACACAATGGAATATTATGTGTTAACAAGAAGAGTCACCAGTATATTTAATAGAATGGATGAACCTCACAAATACAATGTTAAATGAAAGAAGGCAGGTACAAAAGTATATGTATTCTATGGATTTATCTATATTTATAAATATATATTATATATATAAATTACTGTTATAAATACACAGAACATATATTTAAGCAAAACAAATTCATTGTCAAAGAAGTCTGAACAGTGCTTACCTCTGTGTAGAGAAGGGTATATTGATTAAGAACAGTCACCTGGGTGCTGTAAATATTCTAAATCTTATCCTACGTTGTGGTCAATTGGTCGTAGACATATACATAAATCCATGTCTTTACATCTAAGACTTCTTATGCACTGTACTGGTTCTATACACCAGTACAAAGGTTATAAAAAAGGAGAAATTTGAAATTTTCTGAGGTTATAAAATCATTCTAAATCCACACTTCTTATAGTTAGCAGAACTTGGCTGCCAAACAAGACTGGCCTGTCTCCAAAACTCACGTTTTTATATTCATTCTTCCTCTCATACAGATTCTTCAGGGCCACTGACCTCTTCTCCCTCTCCCTCTCTCTCTCTCTCTCTCTCTCTCTTTCTCTTTCTCTTTTCAAAACCTAAAGTAACTTACCTATCTGAGACCTCAGATGGAAAGCAGAACTATTGAAATGATAGTGAATATGATTAATAGTTCTTAATAGCTTCTATTTTAATAGCTATTAAAAGTTTTCCCTGAAGGGACTGAACGCATAGCCTTTCACCTGGAAATACCTAATGACACTAATCACACTGAGAATACTAACCTGGTTAAAAAAAAAAAAGTGGAAGCAGGGGCCATTTTGTCCTAATTGTTTAATCAACTTAAATGTGTGACAGCCTTTTATCCATCAACCATTATCAGAGGCACAGTAAGCTTCTGCTGCCAAACTTTAAACACAATACACATCTTGATATATAAATGTATATATCTTGTTTCCAAAAGGAGTTACAGTTAGTAATGAGGAATATATATGAATGGATATGTACATAAAACAAACACAAGAGCAGAAAGTCAGGGTTCAATAGAATTGAGCATCAACATGTGGTAACCATAAGAATCAATATAACTTCAGTGACTGATCTTCATATTTGTTTTTGAGATTCCTCGTAGCCAAAGCAAAATCAGTGAATCAGAGCATAAACATCTCCATTAGTCAAAGAAATAGCACCTTTTATATAACTAAATCCCAAAAGAATTTCTTAATCTATGACTTTATAGGGATTATCTGTAATATTATGGTTATTGCTCTTGAAATAGTGCATTTATATTGCTCATTCTTGTTGTGACTTTCAATAAAATCCAAGGGCATAACTTTAAAATGCAACTCCGTGGGGGTAAACCATCTTAGTAAAAAACATTTAAACAAGAGTAAAACATTTGGACAAATCATAATGATCAAAAGTTATAATTCTAGAAGAGTCACTGGACACTGGACACAAGAGAAACAGAAGAGTTTCCTTCTTTATATGCTGCTAAAGTAAGATTTTTCTTTCAAATATATTAAGTTATATAAAGTATATTAATTTTTATTTTATTTTTGAGGAAGGGAATGAGAGCACGTGCACACAAATGGGGGAGGGGCAGAGAGGGAGGGAGACAGAGAATCTGAGGTAGGCTCCTTGTCAGCACAGAGCCTGATGCAGGGCTCGAAACCACAAACCATGAGATCATGACCTGAGTTGAATTCAGATGCTTAACTGACTGAGCCACCCAGGTGCCCCTATAAAGTATATTCTTATTTGCCTATATATACTATAAAGTATATTCTTACTATATTCCAGTACCTGAATTTCATATTAAAATATGTAATCTGCAACAAGCAGGAAAGAATATCCAGTGGAAAAAAGATAGTCCCTTAAACAAATGGTGTTGGGCAAACTGGAGAGCGACAGGCAGAAACGTGAAATTGGACAACTTTCTTATACCACATACAAAAATAAATTCAAGATGGATTAAAGACCTAAATGTGAGACAGGAAACAATCAAAATCCTAGCAGAGAGCACAGGAAGCAACCTCTTTAACCTTGGCGGTAGCAACTTCTTACTAGATATGTCACCAAGGCAAGGGAAACAAAAGCAAACATGAAGTATTCATTAAGATTAAAATCTTCTGCACAGAAAAGGAGCAATCAACAAAACTAAAAGACAACCTTCAGAATGGGAGAAGATATTTGCAAATGACATATCAAAAAAGGGTTAGTATCCAAAATCTATAAAGAACTTATAAAACTCAACACCCCCAAAAACACAAATAACCCAGTTAAGAAATGGGAAGAGGACATGAATAGACACTTTTCCAAAGACATCCAGATGGCTAACAGACACACGAAAAGATGCTCAATATCACTCATCATCAGGGAAATACAAATCAAAACCACACTGAGATACCATCTCACACCTCTCAGAATAGCTAAAATTAACACCACAAGGAACAACAGATATTGGTGAGGACACAGAGAAAAGGCTACCCTCTTGCACTGTTGTGGGAATACAAACCAGTGGGCCACTCTGAAGAACAGTATGGAGCATCCTCAAAAAGGTAAAAAATAGAACTACCTTATGACCCAGTAAGTGCACTACTAGGTATTTATCAAAAGGATATAGGAGTGCTATTTCAAAGGGGCACATGCACCCCAATGTTTATAGCAGCATTGTCAACAATAACCAAACTATGGAGAGAGTCCAAACGTGATGCATGAATAAACGAGATGGATAGAGATATAGATAGATGGATAGATAATGAAATATTACTCAGCCATCCAAAAGAATGAAATCTTGCCATTTGCAATGATGTAGATGGAGCTAGAATGTATTATGCTAAGCATAATAAGTCAATCAGAGAAAAACACATATCATACAATTTCACTCATATGTGAAATTTAAGAAACAAAACAGATGACCCAATGGGAAGGGGATTGGCAAAGAGAAGAGAGGGAAACAAACCCTGAAAGACTTAATGATGGGGTCGATGGGGGAAGGTGGGTGGGAGATGGGCTAGATGGGTGATAGGTATTAAGGAGGTTACTTATTGTGATAAGTACTGGATGTTGTATGTAAGTGATGAATTCTACTCCTGAAACTAATGGTTAGTTAACCATTTAGTATGTTAACTATACTTTAAAAATAAATGAATGAATAAATAAATATATAAACAAACAAATAAATAAATAAGTTAATTTATGGAATGGCATTCATTTGCCATATCCATATTTATGGAATGAATTTCCTCCATGTGATACAGCAATTATATTCAAAACTAATATTGGTAAAATTTTAATGTTCAATATTAATATCCACATATTACGGTAGATTAGGGTTCAACACTGTCCAGGGTCAGAAAAATCAGATTCATACCTGGACTATACTACTGAAAGCCTCTGTCTGATACAAGTACCAGCAAAATTAGAGCTCAAGCAGTTCAATTTTATCTGTTACTCATGATTTCCTTTATTTTGCTCCTCTTTTGCTGCTAATTTCACTCAGTATCACAGGCTATCTGATCATTTTTTCCTTCTATTTTTGCTCCTGAATTTGTCCTTTCTTGTCCTTGTCAAATGAACTTAGTTTCCTAAGCACAGCCTCAATACTCTCTAATCATTTTGGCTTATACTCAGATTTCTAATTCATACTTGCTTGTCTTAGATAATATATTTGCAGTATAGGTCTAGCCACTCATATCTTAAATAGTCATAATAATTAATAAACAATAGATACACCAAGTGCCTACTGTGTGCCAGGAATAAAACACCTCATACATATTATTTCCTATAAACCTCATACTTTAAAGACACATACAAAACAAGTAATAAAACAAAAATGTAATAACTTTAATAAACAGGATCAAGACCTTCATAGTAAATGGTAAAGCTGAGATTTGAAACCAGGTACAATGTAAAAACTCATTAGTTTTCCACTAAAATATGGTTTCTTGTTGTCTGCCTGTGGGAACTACGTATAACCATGAATAAGTCCCTTAAATTCCCTGCATTTTTAGTTGATTTGTATAGAGAGAGGGTGAAAAGGATTATCTATGCACCCTAAGTCTATGAAGCTTACTTCTGGCCTGGTTAAAGCCAAATATTCACCCAACAAAAAGCACCTATTTTTGAAATTATGTGGATGGAAGAAGATATTGTCAAAGGGAAATCTGAGTCCTTTATCAGGAACTCTCCTAACCCACAGGGTGATATCACCCAGCCCTCAATTGTACCATTAGGCTATTTCATACAAGTCCAAGTCTTGAGATTGTAACTGTGGACCTAAAATGTAACAGAAGCTGGAAAAGTCTATACTTTTTCACCTGGGCACACAGACACATTTCTACCAACTTATGTGAATGAGTTCCTTTCTATATTTTAATTTTAAGGAATCATCGAATCCCTGTATAATTAAATGATAAATTATCATAAGAAGACTATACATTTCTCTTTCTCAAAAATAAGCATAAATCAAAGTTAAATTAATCAAGCATCATTATATCTTCAGTTTGCAGTTAATATATTTCAATCTTTCAATCAAGTCACTGTCCTAGAAAATAAATATGGATCATGTTTATTTACCTTACCATTAAACTGATAAAGGCATCATCTACAAAGAAGTAAGGTCAAAACCAGCTACTCTGATTTGCTTGAATTCCTGCATAATTTTTCTATTTGATCATCTTGAATACGGTGCTGCCCCAATTTAATCAATTCTCCACATGGAAGTCAAGGAGATTTTTCAAATCTTAAAGTGCTTTACTTAAAATTCTTCAAATAACTCACCACTGTAATTACAGTAGGTCTAAACACTTTAATATGTCATTTAAAACCAGGTGAGGGGCGCCTAGGTGGCTCAGTGGGTTAAGCATCTGACTTCAGCTCAGGTCATGATCTCACAGTTTGTGGGTTCAAGCCCCACATCAGCACAGAGCCAGCTTTGTATCATCTGTCTCCCTCTCTCTCTCTGCCCCTCTGCTGCTCATGCTCTCTCTCCCTCTCTTAAAAATGAACCAACACTAAAAAATAAATAAATAAAATAAAATAAAATAAAATAAAATAAAATAAAATAATAAATAAGAGCAGCTGGGATCTGTCCCATTATCTCAACATCTTCACCTGTCACCAATTCTCTCCATCATATTCTCCACTGCATTCATGTTGAACTGCCAGTAAGACAGTATAGTAGTAAACATACAGAAGCCTAAGAAAATAACTTTAAGGAAGGTAACTACCTCGGTCAAACCTGCTGTCTTCCCATTAGATAACCTCATCTAAGAGAATAATTACTTTTGATGGCCTGTATATACTGTTCCTGAATGATTGAGGCAAATATCCCTATAAAGATTTAAAAACATATTTTATTGGTATCAATAAACAAGCATAGAGATTGGGAATGATAAAGAATGTGTGTGTATCTTGTGTGCATAGTATCTACATAATTTAGAATTTCTGATATTGTGCATGAGATAATAGTCTAGCAACAGTCTACTTAAAATATAAAGGAAAAAATTAAAATGTAAAGGAAAAAAACAATACCAATGAATAGTATTAGAAACTCCTCATACTTTATGTAGAATTTAACTTTTGCACTTCAAAAATACAGGGCAGGACTTCTAGTTTCAGTTCTAATATGTAAGGAAATCAGAAACCATCCATTCTATCCTTTCAACAAGAAACACAAAGAGCAAACTGGAAAACAACGACTTTCCTTGGTCCCAACAGAGAACAAAGATTGCAGAGAAGGTGTTACATCAGAACCTGTAGAGACAGGTGAATCCAGAGAGTCGTAATCAAAATTTGTTTACTTACAGCAGAAACTACTTGGGATACAGACACTAATAGGAATGATTGGGTGGTAATTTTGATGACGTGCTGGAGGCTAAGTGTGGAGTGAGAAACTCCTGGGGGCTTCTGTCTTGGAAGGGTTTCACAATTTCATGCTGTTTTAATTTTATCTCCAGGAAACACATCCAGATCTCACAATGAAAATCTGAGAATGATCCTTTTGTGGTTCAGGCAGGGAACAGGAAACAATAATCATTGTAAAATATGACCAGAATATACTCTATGGCAAATACCTACCCTCCCTACCAAAGGAAAAGACTTCACTGGAGTCTTATCCCAACTGGCAGAATTCTTCTTCTTCCACTAGCCCTTTTGTTTCACTAAAGAGAGGGTAGGGGAATAAAGCTACATCACTGGAGAAACATGTCCCAAGTCTCAAGACTACTAAAAGAATGAGAGCAAATTACAGATTTATAAAATTCTCCCTCTCTGCAAATCTTACCACCATATCAACAGGACTCCAGTATAACAACAGTAGATTACACCTGGAAGAGCTACAAAGTGCAGACTCTATTTAAGGAAGAGTACACAGGGAAGTTCAAAGTAACATAGAAGACAAAATCAGTGACAGAGGACTTTGAAACCTCTGGCATCTACCATACAGTAAACCCTTGGCCAGATTAACATAAATCTTCTCAGTAAACGTCTATTTACTTCAGTTCCAGTGTCTGATACAACATGTATGGCTCTCAATAAAAAATAGTTAGCATGCCAAATGGAAATAAAAAACAAAAATCACAGTCTGATGGGACAAAGAAGCAAAAAAACAACCTAACCAGATTCATACATGACATATTAGAGTTGTCAGATACAGATCTGAAATAACTATCATTAATATTTTAAAAGTTTGGGGGCTCCTGGGTGGCTCAGTCGGTTGAGCATCCGACTTCAGCTCAGGTCAAGATCTCGTGTTTGTGGGCTCAAGACCCACATTGGGCTCTGTGCTGACAGCTCAGAGCCTAGAGCCTCCTTTGGATTCTGTGTCTCCCTCTCTCTGTGCCCTTCCCCTGCTCGTACTCTCTCGAAAAATAAAATGTACAAAATTTTTAAAAAATATTTTAAAAGTTTGAATAGAAAAAAGTAAAATAAAAAACATGCAACAAAAATGGATAATGTAGGCGGAGTGATGGAAACTCTAAGAAAGAATCAAAATGAAATGGCAGAAATAAAACCGCATTATAACAGAAAGGAAAATGCCTTTATGTGCTCATCAACAGACTTGACACAGCCAAAAAACAATAAGTAAGCTTGAAGCCATGTTAACAGAAATTTCCAAAACAGAAATATAGAGGGAATAATAACAATAGAAAAGAATCTTTATAAGGTGTGGGACAATTTTAAAAGATATAACATATGCATAATTGGAATATCATAAATATAGAAGAAAAAAATGAAACAGAAGAAAGATTTGAGGTAATAATGGATGAGTATTTCACAGAACTAATGGCAGGCAATAAATGACAGATCCAGGAAGTCAGAGAGCAATAAGGATAAATACAAACAACAAAAAACAATGACACCTAGATATTTCATTTTCAAACTGTACAAAATCAAAGACAAATGAAAACCTTTAAAACATCCTGAAGAGAAGGGCATAGAAAAGAATAGAAGATACAGTAGATTTCTCATCAGAAACCATGCAAGCATGAATTAAATTGAGTGAACTATTTAAAGTACTGAAAGAAAAAACATGAACCTGGATTCCTATAGTCAGTAATACTGACCTCTAAGAGTAAAGAAAAGATAAAGATATTATCAGAAAACACAATCTGAGAGAATTCATTAATACCAGATCTTCTCTGCAAGAAATGTTAAGTTTTTCAAGGAGAAAGAAAATAATGTAGTCAGATACTTGAATCTACATAAATGAAGAAGAATACAGGAGAAGCAATTAGTGAAGGTGATATAAAGTTATTATTTTCTTATTCTAAATAAAAGAAATGCATAAAATAATATTATAAACAATATATTGATTATAGCAGATAGATATGTGAAATAAATGAGAAAATAAAGGATAGAAGAGAAAAATTGATAATGCTCTGTTATAAAGTCCAGGTACTATACATGAAAAGGTGCAGTATTATTAGAGGTAGATTATGATTACTTAAAAGTATATATTGGAAATTTTAATGTGACCACTAAAAATAATACATTGGAGAGAGAATACAATTTTCAATAAGAAACAGAGATGTCAGTGAAAGAGAGGGAGAGGAACAAGGAACAAGTATAATGAATGGAAACATTGGTAGTTATTAATCTAACTATATCAGTATCACTTTAAGTGGAAATAGTTTAAGTACACCAGTTTAAAATCAGACATTGTCAGAGTGGATAACAAACAAACCCCAAAACTTTAAATATTCAGGTAGGTTAAAGGCAAAGAATTGGAGAAAGATAAACCATGCTGACACTAATCAAAAGAAATCTTTAGTATCTATATTAATTTCAGAAAAAGTACACTTCAAAGTTATTAAAGAAAAAGAGGGGAATTATATGATAAAGGGGGATTCTCCAAAATATAGCAACTCTAAACATACATGCATCTAGTATCAAACTACACAAAGGAAAATTGATAGAATTAAAAGAAATAAATTCACTTTCATAGCTATAAATTTCAACATCCCATTTTGAGTGATTAATAAATCAAGTGGGATACCAAATCATTAAAGATATAGTTGACCTAAATAGTACTATCAATCAGTTTGCTCTAATTGACATTTATAAAATTTTCCATTTTTCAATAGCAGAATACATATTCCTTTCAAACTGATATAGAACATTTACCAATTTGGATCAAATTCTTGGCCATAAAACATACATCGACTAGTTTAAAAGAAGAGAAATAATACAAAAATATGTTGTTAGGCCACAATGGACTTAAACTAGGAACCAGAAAAAGAAAGATTAAAAATCACCAAATATTTGGAAATGAAATAATAACATACTTACAGAAAAAATATGGTTTAGTAGAGTCTAAGAAAAATTTTAAAATATTTTCATTTAAAATAGAAACACAACTTTTCAATATTATTGGGATGCAACAAAAGCAGTGCTTATGGAGAAATTGCTAGGAAAAAAATACCTATTTAATAACAATATCTAAACTCACAACTTAATCTTTCTTGGTGGGAAACTAGAGACATAAGAGAAATTAAAGCATAAAGCAAGCAGAAAAAAAATTAGAGCAGAAATTAATGACACTTAAAAGAAAAAAATAGAAAAATCAACACAACTCTTCTTTGAAACGGTCACAAAATTAATAAACTTTTAGGCAGTCTAACCAACAAAAAAATTACTAACAATAGAAATGAAAGCAGAGTCATTGCTACTGATTAATGGATGTTAAAATGTTAACAGGGAAAATCACAAACAAATTTTGCCACGTATTGAACAATTAGGTGAAATGGAGCACCATCCTGAAATAGAAAATTTACCTAAACTCATGCAAAGAGAAATAAATCATCTCAATTGACCTGTATCTATAAGTTGAGTTGATAATGAAAGAAAATTACAAAAATATAAGCACTATCCCAAATGGTAACAGTACTGAATTCCATAAAATAAGGAAGCACAGAAAATACTCTCTACATAATTCTTTCAAACATTACCCTTACACCAAAAGCAGATGGACATAACAAAAACTGGTTTAACAGACCAGTATCCTTCACAAATAAAGATAAAAAACCTCCTCAACAAAATATTAGCAAATCAAACAAGGGATAAATCTAATTATATACCACAACAATGTACTCCTGATATACAAGGCTGTTTCAACATTGAAAATCAATTAATAAATTCACCATATCAACAGCCTAAAATCCAACCAGAAAATCAAATGATCATATCAACTGATGAGAAAAAAACACTGAGAAAATCCAGCACTCATTCATGAAAAAATGCTCAAAAACTCAAGAAAGGAATAGAGGGAAAACTCATCGAATTGATAAAAGAATATTTCTAAAACACCTACAGCTAATATCATACTTAATGATGAGAAACTGGACATTTTCACCCTAAGATGAACAAAACAAGAAAGTTCTCTTTTACCATTTCTCCTCAACAGTGTACTGGAGGTCCTAGTAAAAAGACAAAGTAAAGAAAAGATACATAGATCGGAAAGAAGAAATAAAACTGTCTTCATTTGCGGATGACATGATTATTTACGTAGAAAATGTCAAAGAAATTTTTTTTAAGTTTATTTATTTATTTTGAGATAGAAAGAGGGAGACAGAGAATCCCAAGCAGGCTCTATGCACTCAGTGGCAGAGCGTTACGTGGGGCTTGAACACAGGAACCATGAGATCATGACCTGAGCCGAAACCAAGAGTCAGAGGCTAACTCACTGAGCCACGCAGGCACCCCTCCAAGAATTAAAAAAAAAAAAAAAAAAAAAAAAAAAAGCTGTCCTAGAACTAATAAGCAAGTATACCAAAGGCACAGGATATAAGGTTAATATATAAAAACCAAATATCTTCTTATATATCAGCAATAAAAAATTATAATTTGAAATGTAAATATATATATATATATATAATTTGAAATAGGATTAATAAATGTAATGCTTAAGTATAAATCTAACAAAGCATGAATAAGATCTATATGTGGAAAACAGATAATCCTGAAAAATATCAAAGATAATTTTAATAAATGGAAAGATACTCTGTGTCCATGGATTGTAAGACTCATTAATGTTCAGATGTCAATTCTTCCCAACTTTATAGATTCAAAACACTATCAAAATTCTAGCAAGCTCTTTTATAGCTACTGAAAAACTGATTCTAAAATTTATATGTAAAAGTCAGGCCAGTACTGAAAAGAATACAGTTAAAGTACTCACACTACTCAATTTTAAGGCTGACTTACAGCAATCAAAACAGTGTAGTATTTGTTAAAGAAATGATACATCAATTAAATGAATGAATATAGATATCAGAAATAGATCCAAACAGGAGCACCTGGGTGGTTCAGTCAGGTAAGCATCCAGTTCTTGATTTCAGCTCAGGTCCTGATCTCATGCTTTGTGTGATCAGGCCCCGTGTTGGGCTTTTGGCTGACAGCACAGAGCCTGCTTGGGATTCTCTCTCTGTTCCTCCCCTGCTTGTGCTTTCTTTCTCTCTCTCTCTCAAAATAAATAAATAAACATTAAAAAAAAAAGAGAGATGGGGTGCCTGGGTGGCTCAGTCGGTTAAGCATCCGACTTCAGCTCAGGTCACGATCTCACGGTCCGCGAGTTCGAGCCCCGCGTCGGGCTCTGGGCTGATGGCTCAGAGCCTGGAGCCTGCTTCCGATTCTTTGTCTCCCTCTCTCTGTGCCCCTCCCCCGTTCATGCTGTGTCTCTCTCTGTCTCAAAAATAAATAAACGTTAAAAAAAAAAATTTTTTTTAAAATTAAAAAAAATTAAAAAAAAGACAGAAACAGACCCACACAAATATAGTCAACTTACCTTGACAAAGTAACAAAGACAATTAATAGAGAAAAGATAGCCTATTCAACACAGCATGTAGTAAGTAATAATTGGATACTCATATGCAAAAATACATAAATAAGCCTATACACAGACCTTACATATTTTATAAATGTTATCTTAAAATGGATCATAGACTTATATGTAAGTTAAAATTTTTGAAAGTTTAAGTAGGAAATAGGAAAAGAAAACCTATGTGACCTTGGGTTGATGATAAATTTTTAGATATAACAAACACTTAATGATGTTGACCCATGAAAGCAAAAGTAGATAATTTGAACTTTATTAAAATCTGAAATTTCTGCTCTGTGAAAGACACTTAAAATAATTAAAAGACAAATAATAGACAAGAAATAATATTTGCAAGCCATATATCTGATAAAGGACTTGCATTTAAAATATAAAAAAATAAGTTTAAAAAACAATAAGAAAATAAACAACACAATTAAAAATGGGCAAAATACTTGGAGAGACACTTCACCAAAGAAGATAAACAGATGGCAAATAAGCTTATGAAAATATATTCAACATAATCTATTATTAGGGAAATGAAAATTAAAAGAAGATGTCTATTAGAATTATTAATTATTCTTTTATTTCTATACAGAATATTTGTGGTATAAATGGTGCAAGTGGATTAAGAAATCTTCAATTTTGTATTTGGTATCTAGCCACTTTACTGTCCTTGTTTTCAGTAGCTCTTTCTTTTCTTTACTGATCGAGTCTCTTGCATTTCTTAATTATACAATCATATTATAAATGAATAGATGACTTAGCTTTCCTAACATTTATTGTTCTAATTCAGTTTCCTTGTTGAAATTTAAAAGTGAATCTAGAATAATATTTATGAAGATTATGAGTACCATGTTTTACTTACAAATTTACTGGAAGTGCTTCTATTATTTATTTACCATGATTCTGCTATATAATGTGAAATATGCATTACATGCATCTATAATCTATGTATGTGTGTGTATGTATATATATACATACATATGTGTGTGTATATAAATATATATGTATATATATATATATATATATATATATATATACACATTTAACCTAGTCTAACAATTATCCATGTATTCCTATCATAAATTTTTTTTACATTTATTTATTTTTTGAGAGACATAGAGAAACAGAGTGTGAGTGGGAGAGGGACAGAGAGAGAAGAAGACACAGAATCCGAAGCAGGCTGCAGGCTCCGAGCTGTCAGCACAGAGCCTGACACGGGGCTCGAACCGATGGAGTGCAAGACCATGACCTGAGCGGAAGTCAGACGCTTAACTGGCTGAGCCACCCGGTACCCCTCCATGTATTCCTATCTTAATAAAGTTTTTTTTTTATTCAGAAAATAAGTGTATTATAGTAATACACATGTATGGTAACAATTTTTTAAATATTTATTTATTTTTGAGAGACAGAGCGCAAACAGGGTAGAGGCAAAGAGAGAGAGACACAGATTCCAAAGCATGCTCCAGGCTCCGAGCTGTCAGCACAGAGCCCAATCAATGCGGGACTCCAACCCATGAACTGCAAGATCATGACCTGAGCCAAAGTTGGACACTTAACTGACTGATCCACCTAGGTGCCTGATAACATGTTTTATAATAATGAATTGTCCTCAATTAATGAACTAAACCCTACTAATTTTAGCTATAATTATTTCAGTGTACCATTGTAACATACTCATTATAATTTTACATTTTTTTGTTTCTTGGTCATGTTTTTGTTCAAGTATAATTAACATACAGTGTTATATTAGTTTCAGATGTACAATATAGTGATTCAACAATTCCATATATTACACACCGCTTATAATAATACTTATTCTAAGTTTGTATTATTATACCCATAATAATTTTGAAGATTTTTCTCCAAACACTTAGGGTCCTTCCTTCAGGTCTTCTCTGCTCTCTCTGTTACATGGTCTACATGTTTCCCTCAGTAATGTTTATTTAGTCCTAGCCAGAACTAGAAATCCAGAATCCAAACTCTAGAAATGCAGCCATTCCCAACACAGAAATCTCCCTTTTGATCAGAGCAGCTACAAGGTGCAGTTTCTGCTATCATTGACTTTTCATGTGAGAGACTGTGATCCAGGAACCACCGAAGACACATTTCAAGCTCTCTGGGTTGTACTTTTGAACCGTTTTACCTGGGCTTACAGTAAGGAAAAGCTTCTGCCTGAACCCACAAAGTAGAAACACGGTGAATTTCATTTATATATACATGTAAAAAATTCCTATTTATATGTAACAGAGCAAATAATGTTTTAAAAGATAAGAATCCAATGAAAAATGGGTAACAAATAAAAATTGGCATTTAATACTAATGAAAAGGTTGTGTGACATGTAAATTTGCTCAAACTCACTAGAAACAATAGAAATACAAATTAAAATACTAATTTGCCATTTTCCACACAGTGTGGAGAAGAGTGTGAAGAATCAAACATTTGTGTGCACTGTTGATACATGTGTAAATTAAAGCAACTTCTTTGGAATGCAAGTTCTATTAAAATAACATTTATATTCTGGCCCAGAAATTCCACTTTTGGGAATTTATTACCATAGAAATATATAAAGCTGAAAATAAAAAGTTGTTCTTTACTGCACTGTTTATAATAGAAAATAGAAGCTCTATCTGGATGCATCAATAAGAGTTGTTTAATGAAATTGTGCCATATCTATACAGGACCAACATTTAGTCTGACGAATAGTAGCATTAGTTTATAAATATATATTTCTTCACTTACTGTTCTTGCATTGATATCCCTCTGGCATATCCCTCTAAATGTGCATGTGTGGTTAGGCAAACTTGCATTCTTGCCATCCACAGTGAGAATATTTCCCAAAGAAGGTCCTCTCTTTCAGCCTAGGTTGCAAAGTAAGAAACACGTAAGCCAGCTGAACTCAAAACCAGTGGATGTATAAACTCAAGAATGAGAACTGATATGCATTATAAACCACTAAGTACTTTTGTGGTTGTTTCGTGACACTATCATACCAGTGCTGGTTCTGGTCAGATAGCCATTATTATTGCACAGTAGTTACACTAATTATTAACTTTAATAAAAAACCTGCATATTTACAATAAAATACATTTGAATATCATTAGAGAAAGAGATTACTTTATGTGCTTAATGAAAATATTATCAGGATTTACTTTTAGGTAATATGATATAGAAATGTGTATCTCTTTATTTATGAATGTGAATTTGTATGTATGTATATTAGTATGCATCTTTGCAAAGAAAAAAGTCTAGAAATGCATATAAGATAAACAATACCCTTAAGTGCTTAAATTGAGTACTAGTATTGACAGAGATGTGCATTTAGTTTTGTGTACTTTCCAAAACAATGTAAATGTGTGCATATATTATTTCTTCAGTAAAGTACATAATGTTTTAAAGTTAAAAATAAATATACAAGAAGTAATAAAGCATTCCGTCTGGCTAAGAACACTGTAAAGTATGTTATAATTTTAATAAAATGATTAAAAATAATCTGTGACTGTCCTGGCTGTGTGATCTAAACTTTGATTTATAAAATTATTTGTTCTGAAAGAACTCAGTTGAGATCATGTCCTGATTTCCCTTCATTATAATGTAATCATTGTTGACATTTATTGACTAATTAATATAAGCCTGGAAATCTGCAGAGTACTTAACTTGCATTATCTTATTTAATACAATACCATTTGAGGTAGGTGTATGAATAATCATGGTATACAGATGATTTTTAATATCAAAGCTTTTTTTTTTTTCAGGTATACTCACTAAACTGCAAAACATTTGCCTTTGAATCAGCTACTCTATCTTTTCCTAGTGACTGTATTAACTGGCATTGCAGTTGATTTTATTTTTTTATCTTAAAATAATTTAAAATACACAGAAAGATACAAAACTCATAAAACAAAACAAAACAAAACACCTGTATGCCATTCACCCAACAATTCCATTAAATTTCTCCCAATGTTCCAAAAAGACCTTTAGAGCAAAAGGATCCAAACCAGTTGTTATGTATTTATGTTCTATTGTGATTAGACAGAGGTCATGCATTATGAGCTTATATATCACAGAAGTGATGCCGAGTCCTTCATTGCACCCTGTTAAATGACACACATGTGGAAGCATCCCATTAATGGTTCTTTTGTCATGTTCATAAAACATTGTTTCATCCCTATGAGATTTTCCAATGTAAACACACTTTTTCATACACTTTGAAATTAATGTATATTGTGTGAGACTATACTTTGAGACCATGTAAAATCTTACTCCTTATTCACAAGCACCCAGTAGTTCTATCATCATTTACCATTGTGTTGTTACTATCATTATAAAGCAAGAATTTTCTAAATGGGGATAAGATTCACATAACTTAAAATTATTCCTTTTACAAAAAAATTAAAAATAAAAAAATAAAATTATTCCTTTTAAAAGGAACAATGCATTCGGGACACCTGG
Source organism: Panthera uncia (assembly GCF_023721935.1). Classification (NCBI taxonomy): domain Eukaryota; kingdom Metazoa; phylum Chordata; class Mammalia; order Carnivora; family Felidae; genus Panthera; species Panthera uncia. The sequence goes on from NC_064808.1 coordinate 61,994,991, forward strand.
GTGGCTCAGTCGGTTGAGCGTCCAACTGTGGCTCAGGTCATGATCTGATGGTTCGTGAGTTCGAGCCCTGCATCGGGCCCTGTGGTGACAGCTCAGAGCCTGGAGACTGCTTCAGATTCTGTGTCTCTGTCTCTCTCTGTCCCTCCCCTGCTCACGCTCTGCCTCTCTCTCAAAAGTAAATAAACATTAAAAATAAATAAATAAATAAATAAATGGAACAATATATTCAACTAGGAAAAAAAAAATCTCTATCCAGTTCAAAACATTTTCATCACCCCAATATAAAAACTCCACACCCATTAGGCAGGTACTGTCCATTCTCTCCTCCTTCCAGCCCTTGACAACCACCAGTTCTTCTGTTTCTACAGATTTGCCTATTCCAAATATTTCACATAAATAGAATCACACAATAATATGTGACCTTTTGTGCCCGACTACCTTAATTTAGCATAACGCTTTCAAGGTGTATCTATGTTGTAACATTTATCAGTATTTAATTTATTTTTATTGCTGAATAATGTTCCATTGAATAAATATTCCACATTTTTAAAATACATTTGTCTATTGATAGACATTTGGGTTGTTTCTTCCCTTTGGCTATTGTGAACAATCCTGCTATGAACACCCATGTAAAAGTATGTATTTCAATATCAATGTTCAATCCTTTTAGGTATATACCTAGGAGATGAATTACTGGACCATATGTATTCTACGTTTTTTGTTTTTATTTTTGTTTTTTGAATAACCACTGAATTGTTTTCCATAGCAGCTACATCATTTTACAGTACCTCTAGTAATGTATGAGGTTTCGAATTTCTCCACACTACTGTCAACACTTACTACTTTTTTTTTATTTTAGCCATTCTAGTAAGTATACAGTGGTACCTCACTGAAATTTTATGTTTCCCTAATTACTAATAATATTGAATATATCTTCATAGTACTTGTTAGTAATTTCCATATCTTCCTTGAGAAATGTCTATTGAAGTCCTTTACAATTAAATATTTTTTTAAATTGAGTCGTCTTTTTGCTATTGACCTGTAAACATTTTTTTATATATTGTGGAAGCTAAACCTTCTCAGATATATGTTTTACAAATATTGCCTCCCATACTGTAAGTTGTTTCTAACTTTCTTAATGATGTCATTTAATGAACAAAAGTTTTCTACTTTGGTAAAGTCAAATTCATATAGTTCTTTTTCATTGCTTAGAGTGTCATACCTAAGAATCCACTGCCAAATCTAAAGTCATGAAGAACTTATCCCTATGTTTTTTTCAAAGAGTTTTATGGTTTTAGCTCCCATATGTAGGACATTAATCTATTTTGACTTAAGTATTGTATAACTGTATGTTATTTATCGCATATGCTGTGAAGTAGGGGTTTGAGTTAATGTTTTTACATGATGGGAAATATGGGTTCAATTTCATTATTTTGCATGTGGATATCCAGTTTCTTGCATACAACCGTATTCAGACTATTCTTCACTCATTGAATGGACTTGATGCCTTTGTCGAAATTAAGTAGCCATCAATGTCTGGGTTTATTCCTGGACTCTGAATTCTGTCCTTTTGGTCTATATGTCTATCCTTATGCCAGTACCACATTGTTTATCATTGCTTTGTAGTAAATTTCAAAATTTAGAAGTGTAAGTTTCTGACTTTATTCTTTTACAATATCATTTGGCTACGCAATGTCTGTTACAAATGTAAGAATTTGTAGTACCTTTAAGTAGACAGTAGATCTTTAGAAAACAAGTTCTGAGTTCTAGATATGCTCATTGCTACTGGAGTATTTTTGGTCTCAGGTCCTTTGAATGGGGAGTTAGAATATATATAAATTGAACCCAATTGTTGAATCTAGCTTTCTTCTTTTCTGTATTTGTACTGTTCTTCTACAAGAGTGAAAATTCTAACCCCTATTATCTTCAATATCTATCTATCCAGCCAGCCATCCAGCCATCGACATACCACTAGTCTGATGACCCTAACCAACACCTTGTCTGAAAGCCTTGTTCATGCAGGCCTTGACTCCCATAGGGTCTGTTCCCAGCTTGGACGCTATTAGTCTGCTAGGCCTGCCATAATAAAATTCCACAGAATGAGTGGTTTCAACCACAGAAATTTATTTTCCCACAGTTCTGGAGGCTAGCAGTCTAGATCAAGGTGTCAGCAGGTTTGGTTTCTCCTGAGGCTTGTCTCCTTGGCCTGCAGAGGGCTGCCTTCTTGATGTGTCCTCATCTGGCCCATTCTGTGTGTGGCGCACATCCTTCTGTCTGTATTCCTGTACTTAAAAGGACTCCAGTCATATCAGATTTGGAACACTTAAAGGTGTCATTTTAGTGTAACCACCACTTTAAAGACCCTATCTCTAAATACGGTCACATTCTGAGGGACTGGGGGTGAGAGCTTCAACATATGAATTCTAGAGGAACAAAACCCTACCCATTCTGGGACATCCCTGCTCCTTGCCACATTATCTTCCCCCCTGCTCTGATTAATTTTTCCATCAGCAGCAGACACTGATAGTCTACCTAGGAAGAAGGGCAGCTTTGTCTTCTTTATAAATTGAATATTATCAACTGATTTAAGTTGAGAAAATTTAAAGAGGTTTGAACCTCAGAGAAAAAGAGGGTAAAAGCTATAGAGCTATGGAGGGAGGCAAGTTAAAAGTGCTTCTGTGAGGTTGAAAATTGTTGGTAGAAAATATTGATTCTGTGTTATTCCTTCCTTCCTTCCTTCCTTCCTTCCTTCCTTCCTTCCTTCCTCCCTCCCTTTCCCTTCCTTTCCCTTTCTTTCCTTCCTTTCCTTTCCTTCCTTTCTCTTCCACTTTCTATCATCTCTTCTTTCTTTCTTACTAATACTGATTGGCCACCAGGTGTCTTAGTTATGATCATAGTCTTCCAGTGATTATTGCTGACATGAGAATTTTTTTATTTGTTTATTTTGAGAGAGAGAGAGAGAGAGAGAGAGAGGGCACGAGTGAAAGAGGGGCAGAGGGGGGGGGAGAGTGAGAATCCTCAACAGGCTCCACACTGTCAGCACAGAGCCTAACATGGGGCTTGAACTCACGAAACCATGAGATCATGACCTGAGCCGAGACCAAGAGTCAGAGGCTTCTCTGATTGAGCCACCCAGGTGCCCCTGACATGAAGAATTTTTAAATTCTATTTTCCAAGAAGTAGGTAAAAACTTTTGAATCTTACTTAGGTACAGGTGATATTATATCAGAGTCCATATTAGGCTATTAAATAGAATGATTTATGTAGTCTTTCTTCTTCTGAGGAAATTGTATAGCATAAATATAGAATATAATACTGTGGCAGAGAGATCAGGTTTTTTTTGTTGTTGTTTTTTAATTTTGGTAGATGAATGTTTTTGTTTGGTTGGGCTTTTTTTTTTAAGAGAGATTCATTTATTAATCAAGTATCCAATGAAGATCTATGTTTTAGAAATAGAGCCATTGCTTTAACATGAAAGAGCAAAAAATCCACAGGAAAAACACAAAGTAACATTGACTTTATTTGTTTATTTTTAATTATTTTAATGTTTATTCATTTTTGAGAGAGAGAGATGGACTGTGAGTGGGGGAGGGGCAGAGAGACAGGGAGACACAGAATCTGAAGCAGGCTCCAGGCTATGAGCTATCAACACAAAGCCCAACATGGGGCTCAAACCCGTGAACTGTGAGATCATGACCTGAGTCAAAGTTGTATGCTTAACCAACTGAGCCACCCAGGCACCCCATAACTTTATTTTTTAAATTTTAATTCCAGTATAGTTAACCAGTAGTGTTAAATTAGCTTCAGGTATATAATAAAGAACATTGACTTCAATACACATAGTGACAATGATGTGATGAAGTATGCTTTCAGCAAAACACTCAGAAGAGGCACTAAACCAACACCATAGAGAAAACACTGAAGAGATATATTACTCTCGTAGAAGGTACTTACGAAACTGAAGCTCCAAATACCAGGAAGAGTTAGATGGATTCTGGAGAAAGAACAATCTGGACTCAGAAAACACAATAAGGGAGCATCTGACACACCCAAGGAAATATTAAGAGACTAGCATTCTTATAGTAAAAAGTGTGAGTAGAAGATGCAAGAAGAGGGCATTCCTGGCAGGTACCAACACTGGAAGACTGTATGACATAAAAAGCAATTTGTGTTTAATCTGCAAGTCAGTGGAGAAACACTGAGTGACTTGAAGGAAAAGAGTGAAATCATCCAATTTACATATAGAAGATTGCTCACAGTGTGGAGGATGAATTAGAAGGGCATGAGATTAAAGGCAAGAAGTTAATGCAGTTCCACAGATTATAATAGAGTCAATCACAGTAATGTCAGAGTGGCATATTTTTTAACTTTGCACTACATTTTATATAAATTCATGGCATGGGAAAATATAAATTATGCTTATAAAAATGTGACATTTTTAACAAATAATGACTTACACATCCAAATAAATCCTTCTAAGTAGTAATCCACAAAAATTAACAGCACTATCACCTCCCTCTCAAAAATATTTGAATCTCTTCCTTTAAATTTGCCTTCAAAGGTGGTTTACATCACACTAAAAATGTTTACTGTTTTATAAATTATTGTTTTAATGTTATTGCTAGCAGATATTTGAACAAAAATGTCACTGCCTTACTTAATCTGATATTTTGTTGACAAATACCCTTGAACCTTCTCTAAATTGAATGAAAGGAATTTGGGTGCTTAGAGAAAAAAAAAAGAAATATCTAGAGCTTACAGTGTCATGGCCCCTGTAGGTGCTTTATAAATAAAGCCTCCTTTTTTATAAAGAATACATATTCTTTCTGACTCTATTTTCCACCACCCCCTCCTCTACTCATTTAATTTACTTGCTTGTAATCTTAAGGTATTTTATTTTCTTAGTTCTACTATGTTTAGAACCTCACTGTCTCTCCTAGTAAAAGAGTAATTAAATCTAACTTACAGATTTGCTGTGAAGGTTTACAGGAGGATTCAAGACAATGTACACAGAGTACTTAGCTTTGTGTCATTTTAAAAATCTTTTTTTAAAAATTATTACATTGGTTAACCCAGTGGGAGACATAAATAATCTGATTTCATTACTCAGATTCCTAGATGAACCAGGTTGGTAACACAGAGAAAAACAAGGGCATAGAAAATGTATATTATAATATTAATATTAGATTAAACAGAATTTTGTATTTGGGTGGTTCACTCATAACATAATTTGGCAGGACCTTCAGATCTTTATTATGAGCACCATCATTTTATAACAGTTCACTTTGGATGAATTGGATAAATAGTAAAATGTGAGACAACGTACCATTTTAACTGAAGTATAGTTGATACACAATGTTGTATTAGCTTCAGGTTTACAATAGCATGATTCCACAAATCTACACCTCATGCTATGTTCACATGTGTAGCTACCATGGAGACAATTTATCTTTAATACATTCATACTAAAAAAGAATTCCTTCCAGAGACTGTACTAAGATATAGATTAAGGTAGATTTTATTATGTCAGCTTATTTAGGACAAACCTTTTTGGTTTTACTGTCTACTTGAGCGAAGTTAGATTTGTCTTCACAGAATGTGTTAGAAAAATCCAGTGGGCTTTGCTGAACAAGTGTGTATCCTCAGGAACTTTCCCATTATCTCATGCTCTTATCTACCTTTATAAAACTGAGTCCACTATTCGTTCTTAACAGTTGTGACTTACCTAATATAATTCTCAGGATGACTTTAACCCAAGTGAACTCTTTCCTTTATTATAGATACTTCTTAAACTCAATACATTCAATACACATTTAAGCTACATCAATACATTCTCTTCATGGAACTAGGGAAACTTCAAATTAGAAGAGGTTACAAGAGACACATGAAATTCAATCCTTAACTTAGAAATATCAAGAGGCTTCTACAGTTTACAAGAATGTCCCTTCAATTTTTGTATAGCTTCAAACTTAGAAATATTATTCATATTTAATGTAAATTTTCCTTCACTGATTTCCAACTAATAATTCATGCCTTAAATTGTATTTTACTAGGCTCTGAAGATACTGAAATGAACCAGATAGATTTATTTCTTATCTTCAAAGATTATACAAACTAGAAGACAAAATGAACAAGTTTATAAGGATAGTGGATATCATGAAGGCAAAGTAACAGAGTGTTATTGGAACATACAATTAATAGACTTTATTTAATCTGAGTTAACTGAAATTACTTGCTTAATATTTTGCCCCCCATCATTGGTCCAAAGATTATTAAGAAGACTGATTATCTCATTCATCATTGTATTCTCAGCATGAGGACAAAATCTTATTTATAGCTTCATTTTTTTTATGAGTTATTTCCATTGTTCTAGTCTGTCTTGATCTTTTAACAACTTTTATCAATAATGTAATTCAATTGTGCATTATCTACAAATGTATCAAGTTTTTTTTTAAAATAAAAACAATGAATGGTACCAATTCAACTCAAATTGTGTTTAATACTTAACATGAGTCCATTGCTCAGCTATACATTGTGAAATACTGAAAGCTCAGCGGAATATTTTTAGTATATAATACTAGGTATTCTATATAAATAATACTATGCTTACTAAAAAATAGAATTTAACGAGCTATAGCTATAGCTAGTTAACAGAAGTTTTAATATCTGTTGCTAAGAGATGGTTTCTTATGAGACATGTATTTGTCATTGGAGAAAGAAATCAGTCACTTCAGGTTTGATTTCCCTTACCTAGTCAAAATCTATTTGGGTTTGCAAAATAAGCTAAATTGTATGTGAAAGTCCTGTAGATAAAATAAGGTGACTGAGCCTTTTACATGTTATAATTATGAAGACAACAACTCTAAATTTGTTCATCATTTTAGTACATATTTGAAGTACATATTGCATGCAGCCATTGTACTAGACCCCAGAAGTATAAAGATTAAGACAGGACTCCCATACCTTTTACTGTATATACAGTCTTCAAGTGTATGCAGAATCACAAGTTAAATGACTGATTTTTGCCTTGGTTTATCTGAATTATTTTGACAATTTGGCTCACTTATTTGTCTCAAATTCTTACATTTTTAAAGCTTTTTATGGGAGTAACTATTATACATATAGAAAGGTGAAAAGTAATTTATAGTGTAGAGCTTGATTTTTTACTAATAGTACATTCTCATGTAATACTGTTAATGTAATAAACTATATCTGTAGTTTATATTTTGTAGCATGTAAGACATTGTACACCCATTTTTAATTTAATGTCTTTTTCTCTTAAATTAATATGTATGTCCAGAAAAACATCTAAGATTTACTTACTAAATATTGACTTTTTTTCTAAGTAGGGACCACTCATTTCTTCACTCACTTATTTTATTTTTTTTAATTTTGTATCAACAATATTTATTCTGACCTGACTTTTTTTCAGGGTTGACTTTGTGCTAGGACACAGTACCTGTCCTCAAGGAAAGACAAGGAAACCACTGAGAAAGCTCAGGCCACTAAATGTCAGGGCAAAGAGGCTTCTACAAAGAATCTTATAAAATATCCCAGATGAATTTATGGAGTCATAGGTCAACAATTGTTCATGATTATTATTGTTTTTAAAGCACGCGCGCGTGCGTGCGTGCATGCGTGTGTGCGTGCATGCATGCGTACGTGCATCCGTGCGTGTGTGTGTGGCAAGATCTCATTCCTTTTCATGACTGGAATATTCCACTAACTCAGTCATGAAAAGGAATGAAATCTAGCCATTTGCGAGATGGGTGGATCTAGAAAGCATAATTCTAAGTGAAATAAGCTGATCAGAGAAAGACAAATACCTTATGATTTCACTCATATGTGAGATTTAAGGAACAAAACAATGAACAAAGGTGGGGGGAAACAAAAACAACTCTTAACTATAGAAAACACACTGAAGGTTACCAGAGGGGAGGTGGGTTGGGGTTGGGTGAAACCAGTTAAGGGGATTAAGAGTGCATTTATCTTTATGAGCACTGAATAATGTATAGAATTGTTGAATCACTATACTGTGCATCTGAAACTAATATAACACTGTATGTTGACTGAATTGGAATTACAATTAAAAAAAAAACTATATCTTTTTCACTAAATGTTTCAAGTGTGTATATATGTGTATGTGTCTACTTCTTGCACACATTTTATTATGTGTTTATTGTGTATTCTAATATATTTGATGTTTTCTAAAAAAATATTGGATAGTCGCATTTTGTACAATTTTTAAAATTAATAATTTTATATTTATGTATTATATTTATATTAGGTACAGTTGATTTTTGTATTGAGCCTTTATCATCTTAAATTCACTTTATAATAATTTATCTATACATTATTTGGAATTTTAAAATATAAAAATATATGATTTACATTTTTTTAATGTTTATTTATTTTGAGAGAGAGAGAGAGAGAGAGAGAGAGAGAGAGAGAGAGAGAGAGAG